>NC_050451.1:62734557-62814557 GCF_903995425.1 Onychomys torridus | reverse complement strand
GTATGGTGGTTCACAGTAGGGGGAATGGGTGTAAAAAAGCTGCTTTTTAAAGGTGACCAGAAGGAAAGGAGAAAGGGGCAGGGTCTCCATATGCTCTCCAAGGAATCCCCCAATTAATTACACAGCGTTATTCCACTAGCCACCTTTGGAAGGTTCTGTCACCCTTCAGTAGTATCATAGGGTGACTCTTTTAACAGCTGTCGGGGGACACTCCAGATTTCACCTATGGCAGTGAGAAAATAGAGTTGATGATGCATCTGGAGGTTTTCTCCCAACATAATATTTTTATTAATTATTTGGAAACTTCATACACAATCACTTCCCATTCCTCCAAAGTCTACCCTCCCACCCCTGTGCCCTCCCTCAGAAAAGAAAAAAAATACACCACCTCCAACTTGTCTTGCCCATACACTCACTGAAGCATGGTCAAACTCCCAGTGAGCATTTTATTGGAACAATTAGAACTGCTATTTATTGAGCTGTGAAGGATTATTATTATTATTATTATTATTTTAAGAAATAAAGTACTAAATTCTATTTTGGTCATGTTAAGGTAGACAGGTTTCTAAGACATTCAAATGGAGATATTCAGTAAGTGCTTGGATGTGTGAGCTTGCAACTGGTGCTGAAGATCCTCAGCATCCGATGGTTTCCAAAGCACAGAGATTAGAAGTTGTCCAAGGAATAGGAAGGGGTGATGAGAAGATGGGGGAGCCCTGGGATGCTCTGGTGTGTAAAGTGGTTAAGATGAAGGTCGCAGGTGATGCAGACAGTGAGGTGGGAAGAAACCCAGGAAAAGCAGTACTGAGAAATCCAAGAGGCCAGAATCCTCCAAGAGGGCTGGAATGTGTTAAACATTGCTTAGCAAGAACAAAGAGAATTGAGCACACTGGTCCTCAAATGTGTAAAACAGAGTTTGTTCCATGACCTTGTTACTGGGAGGTTTCGGGAGAAGCTGGGCTGAAAGTCTTAGTGGGGGATGGATTTAGAGAAGAATGCTGACAAGAAACAAGGAGTCGACAAGGAAACAGAATTTTGGCATGAAGAACAATGTGGAAGTCAGGCAGTAGCTGGGGGGAGATTGCACTGGGGGCAGTGTTGCTGGTGTCTGTTAAATGTCAGGGTTAATGCAGTGACAGGGGCATGGAGATACCGAGGCAGAAGAGAGAACTAGCTACGCTGATGTGTAATGGAGTTTAAGTTACCAATGAGAATAGAAGGGGAAAAAAAAAGACAGATGAAAGATTAGCATGACATAGAAAAATTCCCATTTTAAACTGTCAGAGTTTTCAAAAATATTTTTCCTACCATGTCTTTCAATGCATAGTTGCCACCTTATTCCAACACAGGATGTACTGGGTGAGGTGTGTGTGCATTGTGCCACCTGCTCAGCTCAAACACTGACAGTGAAGGAACTGCTCTCTTTTGTGTCGACGGATTCTAACAGACCCACTCTTATTGCACACCTGTAAGGTGAGCACAGAACCCACACAGGCCAAGGCAGGGGGGGGCAGTCTCTCTCACTATTGTGTCTGGTCCAGCTGTGCACATAGAATATGAGAAGACAGATTTAGATGTCTTGCAAAATTTTAAATGTAGATGCTAAATGATAGAAGAACTCTTCTCTCTCTCTCTCTCTCTCTCTCTCTCTCTCATAACCTAGAAGCATCAAGTAGGAAAGAATGGGGGCAAAGAAATGATGAGGAGCAAGGACAGGAGAAGATTGCAGTGTGGACCGAGAACATCATTCAAGTTCTGCAGCTGTTTGATTTCCACATGCTTTAAGCTTCAAGCCTCTATTTATTAATTGTGCCTAGAAGGGTCCTGGCATGATTTTAATTCACACAGTTAACAAAATGACAAGAGTTAAATGTGTTATTGCATAACACGATGCTAGTATGGAAAAAAAAAAGTTGGGCTTTCTGATGGATTTGTGTGTAGAGTAGGGGCAGATACCCTACAAAAGTAGATAAATAAGGAAATACATTGGTTGCGTTTCCACTCTTGCCTCAGAATGCTGTATCTGCCCACATCTAATAAAGGACTATACAGTCATGCTGGCTGTCTGCTGGCACATATATTTTGGTCTTACTGCTTGAATGTATGTAAAAATAATTTGAGTTACAGGACTACACATTCAGGCTGTGTCTGCTTGCTGAGTGTGCTGGCATTCATCCTAGCAACCCACCCTGACATTTTCTCATGAAACTTATGAGAAATCCTCTGCTTATGAGAACAAGAAATTCTTTATCCCCAACACTGGTCAGTAGTGTTGGAATGCACACACACACCAGCAGCAACATGAACATGCAAATGTGCTTCCAAGGACAAACTTCCTTCTCCCTTCTCCACAAGAGAAGAATACATCCACAAGAATAATGACATCATTCTAAGCCCTGGCACCTTTTCCCTGGAGGAAGAGGGAATCCACAGACCGGGAGTAGAGGTTTTATTTTTCACTTACAGAATTATGAAGGCCCCAGAACTCTCTCCTAGAGGCCTTGGGGGTGGGGAGACCTTCTATGTGTGAGGGGCTGTGGTGGCCATGTGAGGTGACCATTCCCATCCTCTCTTTGGCTGTGGGAAAGCCTTTCTTTGCTGCTGCAATGCAGAATGGAATCCCAGAGCCCTGATTGTTCCAAAATCCTACATGAAACTGTGACGAGACAACCCACTCCTGCTTGTTAAGCTATGTCTTTAAATACAGCTGCCTCTTTTCTGCAGACACATTGGCTGACTTTCTATGTCCATTTTCCACTGCTGTCCCCTCTTCCTGAAAACCAGTCTCTGTGGCAAGGATCTGGAACAGTTTCAATAGCATGTACCTATTTGTCTTTCTTCTCAAAATACAAGTAGTTGTCTTTGGGATTAATTTGTTCCATGGCTCAGTAAAACGGCCTCATTGAGTCTAGAGTGATCAGATGTAGTCTGTGAAATGATGCTATGCCAGTTCTGAGTCTGGCCACTAGGGGGCTGCAACTCCTGCTTATTGTCTCCCTGAACCAGTGGTTCTCAACCTTCCTAAGGCTGCAACCCTTTTATACAATTCCTTACGTTGTGGTGGCCCCAACTATAACGTTATTTTCGTTGCTACTTTATAACTGTAATTTTACTACTGTTATGGATCATAATGGCAATATCTGTGTTTTTATATGGTCTTCTGGAGGTCGCCATCCAGAGGGTTAAGAACACCCACTGGTCTTACATTATCTTGAAGCCTGGGGCCACCTTATAGAGCCTAACCATCCTCCTGAGGGGACCCTGGAAAGAGAGGCTCTGAGGGTCTCAACTGCGCCCAGCTCTCCATCCACCCTCATCAAAGCTACAGAGAGTTGCATGTAGACATTTTAGGGCTTTCACACTGAATCAGACAAGCAGCTAATCGAGACTGAGGGACCAAGGCAGCATGGGGGCCACAAGAAATGTCCATGAAGCTGAGAGTGGTGATACACATCTGTAATCCTAGCACTCGGGAGGTGGACACAGGGAATTACCATCAATTCAAGCCTAGACAAGGCATATATAGTAAGACCAAGAATCAAATTCTCATTAACCTCTGCCACCCTCACTCCCTCATTTTCTTATCGTTTTAAAAGATAAACCATCGGGGAAAAAAAAGTGGAAAACAATGTAAGAAGCCATTTTAAGCCCCTGTGTGTTGGGCATAGTTGCTCCCCAGCCGTTAGTAGATAAGTAAGTAGTTCTGATGTCTTTGAAGAAACTGCTTTCCTCTTGAGACTCTGGTTTTCAGTCCAAAAAGATTTTTAGAAGGCCCCTATGTCAATGCCCCCACCATCTTATGCAGGTACCTGACGGTAGTGGCATGCCGAAAGGGCTTTGAAGTAGGTTCAAGAAGACACTGAGATGGATTGTTTAGGGTAAGGAGTTTGAAGGGTTAAAACCCTGGATGGGCAGACAGCTAAACAACAGCGGGTGGGTGGGGCTCTGAAGAGAGGAATCAGGGCGGACAGAGTGGAGTCTGGAGCCTCTCTTAGGCTGTCAGAAGAACCACGGGATGGGGGTGGGGGATGGGAGATAGCTGGTGGGGGCGGGGAGGCGTGTTTTGCAGCCCAAGTCTGTGTTAGGAGGCAGGGAGGGGAGTGGGGTGGGGAGCAGGACACGTGACCCCCACTTTTGCTGTAGACTTGCTTCCCGGAAGTCTGATGTGGCCCAGTATACTCTACTTCCTGCTATTATCTTTCAGAAAGACTTGGTGCTTCCTCACACCAATACCCTGCACCCCCAGAATAATCCTTCATCCCATTTTTTTGTGTGGGTATATTTTTTAGGGGAGGGAGAACTGAACAGGAGGTCAACATCATGCCCAGCTTGGTCCCAGCTGAGTGCCATTTCTTGTAGAACCCTCTCCTCTCACCACCCACCCTGTCCCCAACACCTTTCTACAATTCTTTATTTACTCAGAGGAGTTCAGCTGTTTCTGGGCTCCAGTCAAATGACTTAGTCTTAACATGTACATTGCAGGAGAATAGGAGAGAAGGGGATTGCTGAAGGAAGGACTGTGCAATATCGACTGTGTTTCCTTCTTTCAGGACTTCTCTTTTGACTTAGAATCAGAGTTCTGTTCTCCCTTCTATCCATATCCCCGGCTCCTGCAGGGCCAAGTGTGGCTAAGCTAGGACAATCTCTCAGGTGATTCTTTTCTCAGCCTACGTGTTCGCATGCCCTTGACCCTGAGACCTCCTAGAACAGCTTAGGCAGACCAGAATCCTTGGGTAAGCCAATACACTGGGATGCTTGAGAGATGAGGGATTCATAAGTAAGTGTTGGTAGGTCAGATTCCTTTGAACCAGCAAGTGAACAGTACCCTGTCTAGGATGCCTTTTGTATTTGCATCCAAGTTCAATCTAGCCTAGAGTGCTGGACTCTCTGCTACAGTCTAAATATGTCTGCTTATCTCCTAAGTTCCTATGTTGTATTTTAATCCCCAAGGTGATATTGAGAGATGGAGTTTGCTGTGTGGATACTTGGATCAGTGGTTAAGAGCACCTATTGCTCTCGCAGAACTATGTTTGATGTTAGTTCCCACATGGCAGTTCAAAGCCATTTGTAACTCCAATTCTAGGAGATCTAATTCCTTCTTCTGGCCTCCACAGTCATCAAGAAGGCACGTGGTGAATCTGCACCTAGGAAGGCAAAACACTTATACCCTATTACTCTGGCAAGCAAAATTCATGTTGAAAAAGTGGGTCCTGTGTTAGTGTTCTCTGGAGAAATGGAACCAATAGAACGTGTATATATATTATAAAGAGGGACTCCCTAGATTGGCTTATATGATAGGGGCTGGAGAGTCCAACAGTGGCTATTGGCACCATAGAGAGGCGAGAACCCAGTCACAGCTCACTCCACAAAGCTAGATACCCATGCACTACCAGCCTGGTGCTGAAAGCATTGATGATTCCTGGAGAGTGTCCATGTTGGAGACTGAAGCAGTGTCAACAAAGGATGGCAGCAGCAGCTGGGATAGACACACTCATTAGCAACACATAAAGGACAATAGGCAAGTAAGATGAGATGCTGTTTCCTTGGACCTCTTTATATCTGGGCAACTCACTGGAAGGTGCCATCTACTCTGAGAGAGCTTTCTTCCTTTCTTATTACTTCCTAGATATGCCTCGCAGACCCACTTAGAGGCATGTCTCTTATTTGACTTTAGATTCCATCGAGTTGAGAGTCATGACTAATTGTGACAGTCCCCACAGAACAACTTCAATGCCCCACTGAGAGCCTTCTACCAGGGAAGATAACTCATCCGTTCACTGACTAGATTCTATATGGTGACTGTCCTATTATAGTCCTCATTACAATGGAAGGAGATGTTTCCACATTCCAGGATGCTGGACAGTTGCAGCATTGATCCAGAGTTGGTCCCACATTAATGAAATCAGAAGGTTGGCACCAAGTTGGCTGCAGTTTTGTTGTTTGCCATTAGCCATGTCACAGTGAAGTATATTATGGAACCCTGTGTCCTCTCTGACTCTAAGGAGGTCTTGAGGGCTTTTATTGCTAGAGAGTTGGCACTCAAGGGCTGAGTCATTTCTGCAGCATTTCTGGTTCATCTCATTTGTCTTGCCTGGTTGACTGAGAACAGCCAGTACTTCCCTCTGCTTTTCCAAGTGCTTCTACTGTGCCTTTGTAAGTGTGTTCCTGTGTCCTTCCATAGTCGACAGACTCTGATCTTGTCTGCAGAGTACCTTTCTCTTCCATGAGGCCTACAAGGAACTCTTGACATTGTCAAAGAACTCTTTCACATATGTACTGTTTGTCTTCTTACCAGAGACATCAATATTTTGTGGAGCTGAGACAGCTTTTAATTTCTAATGTCTAAATCATAACTTTATTAATAATGAGGAAAAGGTACATATGAAGCTCAGCTTCCTTTTTTATTTCTGGCCACATTTGTGCTGAGATAGTTTAATTAATTAGTACTTTTAGAGTTGCTGTGTCTTTCTCAGTAGCTCAGACTTTCAATCTTGTCTCTGTCATCCCAGGGCTAGTGTTACAGGCACATACAACCCCCAGCAGCTTTGATGTGTTTTCTGAATGCTCACATCCTTGCCAATGGTCCCTGTGGTTGTTTGCCACAAGCACCATGCATTAGGTACTATTGCTGTGATAAAATACCATGAGTAAGGCAACTTGTACAAGAAGGAGTTGGGTGGTGGCTCTGGAGGGATGAGAGTCTGTCTTGGCAGGGAAGTGTAGCAGCATGTGGCAGGAGCAGGATGCTGAGAGAACAAACAGGAATCAGGACAAGACTATACCACTTAAAGCCTGCCCCCAGTGACGCTTCACTTCTCAAAGGTTCTCCAACCTCCTCAAACAGCGCCACCTATTGGAGACCAAATGTATCTCTCCCCTCCCAAGCCTGGGCGGGACTTCTCAAACTATCACATTCTACAATGGGTTTCTCTTTGAGAAGTTCCATCTTAGCTGGGCTAAAGTGCTGGGGATCATGATTTAACCAAGATATTTGTCAGATATTTCTTCATTCCTAAAAGAAACAGTCCATTTCCTGTGGCTGGTGAAGTGGCTTGCATAGAGATTTATAAGGAGTCTCTAAGATGTTGCCAATACGGCAACTTACACCGTGCAGCTGACTTTTTTTTTTTTTTTAATCTGGAATACTTATTCTTTATAGCATATTAGTTACAATTTTAATGTTTATGATTAGTTTCATAAGTTCCATCTGACTTGGAAGTGACATTCCAGGAGTTATCATGACTTGTGGTCAAGTTGATTTCTGGGTGTTCTAGACTTGTCTGTTTGGCAGTGAAAGTGGAGACTTATTTTTGGCTTAGTGAGATCTGCCTAGATCATATCCTACTGATCCATGGCCAGATCAGTCAATCACAAGCTACTTCACAGTTCATAAGTGAGTATGGTATATGCACACCATTAACTAATTCTCTGCTCTTGGACACACCGTTACTTGCAATATCTTGCTGTCTGTAGAGAAAATGAAGTATTTTTGTCAGTTTTCTAAGTTGGTGAATTATGTTCGGATATCAAAGTACCTAAGATGTGGTGGATTCTTCTTGTTCTCAAAGCTTTAAATGTAACTTTGGGCATTTATTTTTTAGACTTGCCTTGGTTTTGCTTGGGAATGTAGGAGAAGAATCCTGTGCTTTGACCAAGTCTAGACTGTTAGAAAAATGGAGTGTGACACAAAGCAGCTGTAAACAATAGAAAGGCCAAGTTCTGGGTAAGAGATGATTATGAAATTGAGGACCTTCCTGCCTGCTTTTCTGCATTAGTAGTGAGGGGCTGAGGTTTGACTTTAAGACACATGGTGACTGTCCCTTATAATAAACACTGGCATTTAAGACTATAAGTAAAAATGACTTTAAGGAGAATCATGTGTGCAGGTGTTCTGCCTACTATATGCTTGTGGACCATGTGCATGCCTGGTGACTCACAGAGGGCATTGGATCCTTGGAACTGGAGTTAGTGATGGCTATGGGACACCATGTGGATGGAAAGAGATAATCTGGGTCCTTTTCAAGAGCATCCTGTGCTCTTCACTGCTGAGCCAACTTTTCAGCCCACAAACTGACACATTTTAAAGAATTTAGATCTTATACCTAAAAAATGATTCCTCTCAAAACATTCATTCATATTAAAAAGACAATTACATGTTTGAGCAAAATTATAAATAAGCCCAAATCTTTCTTCTCATTCCTTTTACATAATTGCCTTTAGAATTTAGTGGACAGATGATGGAATATTTTTATGACATTTATAATGCAATGCTTACTAAAATAGTGTATTTGTGACACAGTAATATAATGTATAAAATTTAAATATATAGACTAAAATATTAGGCTAGACTACATGCTAGCCTATATTATGAGTGATAGAAGAGTAGAGACAATCTAATCCCAGTTTTACATATTCAACATCAGGATTTATGTGTTACCAAGATCTTCCCATATTTATAAGTTGGAAGTGTTAAAAAGAAAATCTGGAACATCATTCATTTTATACTTTTATCGTTCATTGTAGATCTCTAAAAGGGATGTTGCTTTTTCTGTAACTATAAAGACATAATACTTAATAAAATGACAGATAATTATTTAATAACATCTAATACCATTATCTCAAAGATATGTCTTCTTTAGATCTTTACTTTTCAAGTCAGGAACCAAACAATACCTGCCCCTTTGTTCTGTGATTGTGTTTCCTAAGATCCTTTTCATCTTTACTGGTTCCATCCCCATTTTAGCATATTGAAGCATTTGTATGGAAACATGTATTGTGATGTGTGTGTGTGTGTGTGTGTGTGTGTGTGTGTGTGTGCGCGCGCGTGCGCGTGCGCGCTTCATGTCCTAGAAATGAATATTAATGTGAGATAATTGATTTTATTCTGGTGCTGTTGTTTTAGTCTTTAGGATATTGAAAATTCAATCCTTCCTTTCTCAACCTCCCCATCACTGCCTTATCAAATGGGTTGTAGATATTTGGTGCCAGAATCAATGATTTTGCTTAGGAGCTTCCTACTCATCCATTTCTAAATCTACTCTTCTTTCTGTATGGGTTAGCTGATACACTTTTATTTTAAAGATTTCTGTCTTCAGTTAGGCCTTGAACTACTTGGCAGGGGAAGCAGGGTGGCCATTTAAGGTTGTACTCCCAGTCTTTAGTCAGCAACTTCCAGAGTAAGACATTTGAATTCTGTCAACTTCCAAGACTCTGCAAGGATGTCTTTCCCCTGTTTTCCTTTGTACAGTTAACAGTGTATGTGGATGTTAAGATACTGCTTTAGTCAATAATGCTAACTCTTTTGGTGAGCTCGTCTGTGCTCTTGACGCAGCCCATTGTCTTTGGTTAACTTTTGATTGGCGAGTATTGTCCCAGTGCATGTGGGAGATGCTTGCAAGACGTGTTTCAGAAAGTTTTGTTTGTCTGTGGTGGTAGGCTGGGTTTGGTGATACTCATTTTGTTTAAAGAAAGCAAGCACACAAGCCCAGAACATAACTACACTGGGCAAAGAATGAAGTTTTTTTGATTAATAAATTTGTCTTTGAGGAATTTTAAAGGACAATTTCTAGAGTTCTAGAAAATGTTTGTTTAATCTGAGGCTCATAAATTACAAATTACACTATTTTAGTAACAGTATGTAAAAATTCTAACTTGGCATCTCTTAATGCATTCCAACCATGAAGACTTTGTCTTAACTTTCTTTGCATCTTCTTACACTTGCTATGGACTGAATGTTTGTGTCACCCAAGAATTCATGTACTGAAGTGAGAGCCCCAGGGTGGTAACATTTGGAGGCAGAACCTTGGTGTGTTATTAGGTCCTGAATAAGAGTAAGAGGATAAAAGAGCAAAGTGGATCTCAACTCTACCTTGTGAAGATACAATGGGAAGACAAATACCCACAAGCCAGGACATTTTTGATGTCTCAAATTTAAACCAAACTTATATTCAAAGAGCTTCAAATATCTAGGCATCTAGCTATGAGTACAGGAGAATGTCATTAGGAGTCATTCTATTGCTATATGTTTACTGAAACAGTAGTATTTCATTTTACCCCAGGTCCCTGAGCTATCTAGTCTCAGGTTCTTGATCACCCAAGCAACATCAGATATGGGTTCCATCTCATCTGAGTTGGCTGTAAGTGAAACCAGATATTGCTTGGTTATTTCCAGAAGCTTTCTGCCATGATTGCATTTGGCATGTCTTGCAGATAGGACACCAATGTAAATGGAAGGGATTTTTGCTGGGTTGGTGTTAATGCTTCTCTTTTGGTATCATTTAGAGTACCTTCCAGTGCCCAGAACAGTAACCAGTGGGGGTGAAGGTTCTAGCTAGGCACCAACTCAGCTTCACAGTCAGTGAGTTGTGTAGGTGTTGTCCTGAGTAACAGGTCCTTGCTTTCAGTTTATTGCAAGCAATAGCCTGGGTTGTTTGGGGATTTCCCATGGGATCTGTTGACTAATGACTCAATTAGATATAAACCATTTACACTACTGGAAGCCACATTGGATGACAAAAGATGTCCAGCTGGGGCTCAGTCTCTCCCATTATTTGGTGATTTCATTTAGATTGCCTTCATGTATGTGCATGTTTTAGGAAGCTTCTACTGTATTAAGTTTCCGTACTGTCCCCCTCTATGTAAAACTATGGCTCTTGGTTTTAGTTGTCTCTTTCTGTGTTCCTTTTCTTATTCTCATCTTCTGTTCTCCTGACTTCATTCTCCTGTTCCACCTGCATCAATCCACAGCTACCTAATGTATTTCCCCTTGCTAGGGAGATCTGTATGCCCACCCCCCAGTCCCTTAATCTATTTCTAACCTCTGTGGTTCTAAGGATTATAACTTGCTTATCATTAACTTAACAGCTAATATCTACAAATAAGTAAATGTGTCAATACCATATGTGTCATTCTGAGTCTGGGTTACCTCACTCAGGATGAGTATTTTCTAGTTCCAACCATTTACCTGCAAAGTTCATAATTTCATTTTTTAAACAACTGAGTGATAGTCTACTGTGTAAACATATCACAGCTTCTTTATCCATTCATCTGTTCAGGAACATCTAGTTTATTTCCAATTTCTCTGTGGTAGGATGAAAAGTCCTTTGGATATATGCCCGAGAGTGGTATAGCTGAATCGTGAGGTAGATCTATTCCCATCTCCCTGAGTACTGCCACATTGATTGCCATATTGTCCATACAAGTTTGCAGTCCCACCAGTAAAGAATGAGTGTTCCCCTTACTCTACCTCCTCACCAGCATGAGCTGTCGTTTTGTTTTATTGATATTGGCCATGTTGACTGGTGTAAAATGAAATCTCAAAGTAGTTTTGATTTGCATTTCCCTGATGACTAAGGATGTTGAACATTTCTTTAAATGCTTCTCAGCCATTTGCATTTCCTCTGTTGAGAATTATCAGTTTAGAGTTGTACACCATTTTAAAATTGAGTTATTTGTTTTCTTGACACCCAGTTTTTTTTTTAGTTCTTTATGTATTTTGGATATTAGCCCTCATCCACTGTGTAGTTGGTAAAAATCCTTTCCAATTATGTAGGCTGCTGTTTTGACTGAATGATGTTGTCATTTGCCTTAAAGAACATCAATCTGAATTCCTCAAATTTCAAAACCTAAAAGAAGTCTTTATTGCTGGCCAGAGGATGCATGGGGAACATTTCCAAATAATGCAGCCCTGAGCCTTACAATTCTTTTTCTTTTATGCATAAAAAGCATATCCTGGTTGGCAAATTTCAGTTAATAAGAAGCAGAAATACAGAAGCCAAAAATCAAGGTATTCAGGACTTTTTACTCACAGACTTTCCCAGACACACTCTGGAAACATTGACTTAGCCTTTGTTCCCATTTTGACAGGGAACTAGGCTAGGTAGATCTTTGTTTCTATTTATGCAGGTGCTGATGCCTCCATGATGTGTCTCAAGATCTGAATGGTTCTTTGTCTAGTGGTGAGATCCTATGGAAATTTGCTGATCTTGCCATTGTTCTGGTCTTGTTTATGTAGCCATTTCTAGGAGGAACTGTTTCATAGCAGACTTTCTGGTTCTTTCTGATGTTTTCTGAGACATAGATGTAAGAGCTGTGATGTAGATATATCCATTGGGGCTGGTTTCCCCATAGTCTATCAATTTCTGTATTTGTGTACAATTTGCGTTGGTCTCTATTTACTGCATTTATTAAGATTTATTTCTTGACCTATAATGTGGTCTATTTTATTGAAGCTTCCATGTGCTGCTAAGTCAAATGTATATTCTTGCTTGGGTGGACTGTTTTACATACATCTGTTAAGTCAACTGTTTTTTTTTTTTTCTCTTTTTTTAAAATTTTTTATTCAGACGATCTATCTATTCTATCTAATGGAGAAAGCTGGGTGTTGAAATCACTTAAGATTATTGGATGTGTGTTAATCTAAGTCTTTAATTCTATCAGAGAACTCTCATGAAATTGGGTAAACCAGAGGTTGGTGCATGTTTTTCCTATTAATTGATCCCTTGATTAGAATGAAGTACCCTTTTTTTGTCTCTTCAGGTAAGTTTTAATTTTAAGTCTATTTTGTCAGAAACTAGGATGGCAATGCCTGCTTGCTTTTCCATCCCATTTCTTAGAATACCTTTTTCCTTCCTTTCAGAGTGGCGCCTATCCTTAAAGCTAACATTTGTTTCTTGTAGACAGCAGATAGATAATTTTGTTTCTTAATCCATTCAGCTAGCCTATGTCTTCTGATTGGAGAGTTGAGGTCATTAATAGTAATGAAAAATGGATGTAGAATGCTATTGCTGTCTGGGGGACCAAACCCCAGCAGCGCAGGGCTCAAGAGAACCCACAGAGTCAGCATATACTATGGCTTTTTTGTCTGAGGGGGTTAGGGAAAAGACACATGCTCTCTTGATGGTTCCCTTCAGACCTTTTCTTTATTCTTATTTTATATTTTCTATTCTTTATTTTCCTGGTGATTTCCTTCTCTCATTCCTCATGTTTTCCTTCTAACTCTATCTTTATTCTTGATGTTTCCCATCTAATTACTTCTAACTCTCTCATTCTTGATTATTTCCTTCTAACTCATTTTAACTCTATCTTTATTCTTTCCCTTACAGCTTATATACCACAGCAAAATCTTTCAGGCAATATAAACATAATTACAATGTGGTTACATTCTGTTTTTCAAGTGAATGATTACAATGAATACAAGTTAAAAAAACAGTATATTTTCCACATCCCCTACATGAGTGAACATTTTAAATATTACAAGTGAAAAACAAATTATCACTAGAACCCATGTACATCATACCCAAGCAACTTGTTGTAGATTAACAGAGTGTAAGCAAGCAAGATATTCTTTTACTGGCAGGCTACATTTCACGGTTACAAAGAAAGGACCAATTACTTTATTACTTATCTTGAAAGGTAATCTTATAAGGGATCTTAAAGGAATCACAAATCTAAACTTTTGTATATGAAAAAAAGTCAGTCAGCTCTACTTTAATTCTTTAGGGTACATACCCACTCATCAATAGGTTTTTATATTAGGAGATTGAGGGCAAAAATGGGTATAAGGAATTAATCATCACCTTTGGTCATCAACTAATCCTAGTAAGAAAGGCACCGCAGTTAATGATAATTGGGCTGTTTTGTTATTGTTCCCTGACCTTAACAATTTCCTCACTCAACTATGTGCCTTTCTAAAACTTTATAGATTTTTGGGGGTTTTTCACCTCAAAGCTATTTGGCAAAAACAACTTAGTCTAACTTTGAGTTATTTTCAAAGCTTTGTTTCAGCTATGATACACTCTGAAACCTGTGAACACATCTCTCATTGTTAAGATTTAAAAAATTTAAACTAGCTGGGCTACTGGGACTCAATCACTTTTCTTCATCATTAACCTAAGCCACAGTCTATGTGGCTCCTCAATAGAAACTCACTAGTTCTAGCTATGTGATATTTCCTTGTTTTATTTTTTTTTATCATCAAAACTCTATTTAAACTAACATTATTATTATCAATTAGACAGTACAGCTTAGGAAGAAATAATCTTCATAACAATCCACAGGTAAAAATGCCCAGTAGAACAGGGTGTTTCCAAGAGATAAACACACTACATTATAGGCAGTAGGGATCTCCCCACACCCATTCACATCATGCCAGATACCAGAGAAAGATGGCAGCAGCAAACATGTGAAGGCACAGCAGAAGCAAAGGACATTCTGTGGTCTGTGGTCTCAGGCTTGCCTATCTGAGATTCATCCATCAGGGATTTGCCTCCTGGTGGGCTGACATACTGAAGTCAACTGCCATCTGCTACTCCTCTGACATGGCGGATTGTAGTCATTTTGATGTTTTTTTGCTGGTTTGTGTTCTTAGTTATGACTTGTTTTTCATTAAATTATGGCTCTATGAGCTCTTATTTTCTTTCTAGTTTTGAAATGAATTTCTTTAGGCTGTTTGGATCACAGAAAAATTTCTTTCTCCTTCAATTATAGGAGATAGTTTTGCTTGGTATAATAGTCTAAATTGGCAATTATAGTCTTTTAGAACATGGAGTGTATTGTTCCAGGTTCTTCTGGATTTCATAGTTTTCATTGAGAAATCAGGTGTTATTATGATGTTTTTGTTGTTTTTGTTGTTGTTGTTTTGTTTTGTTAAAACAGGGTTTCTCTGTGTAGTTTTGGTGCCTGTCCTGAATCTCACTCTGTAGACCATGCTGGCCTTGAACTCACAGAGATCCACCTGGCTCTGCCTCCTGAGTGCTGGGATTAAAGGTGTGCTCCACCACTGCCCAGCATGATGTGTTTCATTTTATATGTAATTTGTGTGTGTGTGTGTGTGTGTGTGTGTGTGTGTGTGTGTGTATGTGTGTGTGTTTTCTATTTCAGCTTTCAGTAGTTTGTTCTCTGTTTGGTGTATTTAGTATTTTTAACTATGATATTCCATTTTTTCTTTGTTTTGTTTTGCCTTGTTGGGGTTCTGTACACTTCTTATATCTGTATGGTCGTCTTTCCTTAGTTTGGTGAAGTTTTTTCCTATGATTTTACTAAAGATCTGGTCCATACTCTTGACCCTATTGTGATCTTAATTCATATTTCCTCAATGTACCTACCCTTGGGTCTTTTAATGACTTCTTTAGAACAATGCCTGTTCAAGTTTTTGACCCATTTTAAAATCAAGTTATTAATCTTTGTGCTTTTGAGTTGTAGGAATTCCTTTAATATTTTGACTATCAAAATATAAATATCAATAGAAATGTATAGTTTCTAAGTGCTTTTCTCATTTGTTATATTGCTTTTTACTCTATTGATTTTTTCCTTTGGTTTTGTAAGATACTTTTTAGTTTGATACATATAGTTTTTAATGGCACAATCATCACCAAGGCCAATATCATGGGACTTCCATTTTATGTTTCCTTGCAGGAATTGGAGACTTCTGTATCTTAAGTCTTGAATTGGATTTAAATCTTGAGTAATTTTGAATTGATTTTCATGCCCAAGAAAGAGTAGTTTAGTTCCAAAAATCTTTTAAGTACTGATAAGCACTAATTAAAATCTTGTCCACATGCTTGGCTCACAGGTAAATCCCAAAATTAATAACATTGTGGGCGTTGCTTTTGCAAGTCTACTCCTACAAACTCTGCAGTTCCTTATGATTCCTTTAGGTCCCTCTATTTCTCATTTTATCCTTTGATCAGAACCATGAGGCTTTGGCATTCTGCTCTGCTTGGCCTTCTGCAGCAGTGACCATATATAGGGTTAAATGATTGGAGTCCTAATAGAGGGAAGAAAACAGTAAAAGAGGCCCTGGCACTTCTAGTCATGGTGCACTATAATACAGGGGCATGAGGCTAGGCTGGGTTACAAAGGAAGAGAGAGAGAGAACACTGTATTTTTTATCCTTATTCATCTGCCATTATTTGTTTTTCAGACTCCTCCAATAGTTTCCACATACATTCTGTCCATGTTTTCTAAGTAAATTTAGTGATCGAGACAGCAGGAAATATGTTTATTACATCTTGCCTATAATTAGAAACTTGGGCTTAAAATATAAATCACAGGCTGGCAATTTTTTCCCCCCATGAAAAGCTAGATAGTAAATATTTTAGAATTGTGGGTTATACGGTTTTTGATGAAATTACTCAACTCTGCTGTATTAGTTAGAAAGCAGGTGTTCGCAGGATATAAACAAATGAGTATTTGTTTTGGAAAACAGGTGGCTGGCCTGTGGAGAATAGTTTGCCATCCTCTGTTTAAGACAGTGAGTGCCATGCCTGTTGAGGGAAGGAGCAGGGATGTGGAAAGACAGCAGGGCATTAACAAAGACTCCTGCACATTTTTTCCTTGCTATGGAAGTGTAGAACAGGTGAGAACACCGGAGGATTATTACCAGTTATTTTACTGTGTTTCAGCCAAGCACAGTGATGCTCCTTCCGATTATACACTATTCAACATTTAAGCCTCAGGGGTTTGCTTTCTAAATTGGAGGTTGATGTAGTTGTACACTTTTTCTGCTGAATAGAATTTTGCTTTGTTCTCATGTGGCAATACTTCTTTAACAAACTTTGTCACCTATGTCTCTGTCAGTGTTGAGTTTTTGACAGGGCTAGGGAGGGAAAGCTGCCCAGCTCATTATCCAGCCTGCATGCATAAACATACTTGAAAGTGTTGCTTTCTATTAAGGTGTCAGCCAAGAAGATGATGGATAAGGAGAATGCATTAATAATGGAAGGCTGACATTTCTAGCCAACTCATGTGGACACAGGAGCTGAATATTTGCTATTTATCATAGGAAAGGTTGCTGCTATTAGCCCAGGGTAAACAGAAGATTCTCTTTCAAATTGTCCCCTGGCCTCACAAATCAATGAGGAGTCTGTCTTATCAAAGACTCTACAAATGTAGGAACAGACATGCATGGTCAATTGGCCTGGGGGACCACTCAGGGTCTAGTTGTACTCTAATAATTTCATTTCTTTGCTTCATGGAAACACAAAGAGATAATTTTCTCAGAAATCGCAAAAATTGGAGATGTATTGTTTTGATTTCAAAAGGAATTGGTAACTTCATACTGTACCATGAAGTGTGGTTACTCTTGCGCAAAGCTCTGGAGGATATGTGACCTCCTAAGATTTCACATATGTTGAGAGCTGAAAGAGGCTGTTTCCTGGAGTTCTTATTCGTATCTCCAATGGATATTCTTCAACACTGTTTTCTACAGCTGTCACTGAAAAAATGGTATCTCCCCATGATCTTCTCTTTGCAGGAACTAGTAGGAAGAAGGAAGAAGGAAGAAAAAGAAGGAAAAACAAGAGAGAAGGAATTGAAAAGCAAAATTAATTGTAAATGAGTAGCTTATTTCTGTCACAGGTAATTTATCATTTTGTCTTTATAAGCACTCAGTGGAGCATCCATGTATCACACTGAAGAAATGGGTTCAAGCTGAATTCTTAAAGTTTGGAGCTGGTGGTCTCAAATGTTAGGTGGGAAAGGGGAAAGAATCACAAGACTGTTAAGCTCATAGGAGAGAACTTAAATAAAGTTGGGTCTGTGTGTCTGAGTCTTGGAGATAAGGGAATCTTCTTGAGCCATAAGCACAGAACACTCCCAGGCTCGCAAGTGTAGGTGGTGCCTGGAATAAGAATGGCTTCTGTAGGTTCATGTATTTAAATGCCTGGGGGTGGTACTATTTGAAAGGATTAGGAGGTGTGGCCTTGTTAGAGGAAGTAAGTTTTTAGGGATGAGCTTTGAGGTTTCAAAAGCCCAAGCCAGGCCTAGTGGCCCTCTCTCTCTGCTGCCTGTATTTCTGGATGTAGAACTCTGAGATCCTCCAGCACCATGTCTGCCTGCCACCATGCTTCCCATCATGCTGATAATGGACTAAACCTCTGGAACTGTAAGCCAGTCCCAATGAATTGTTTTCCTTTATAAGAATTACTGAGGTCATGGTGTCTCTTCACAGCAACAGAACACTAACTAAGTGTTGTGGACTGGTGAAGTGTGGTCTGGCAGAGGAGTGAGTTAACATGGCAGGGGTTAATCCAGGGAGAAAAAAATCACTGAGACTTAACTGTGGTATGAGTTGCTAGGAAAACTTGATGAGGCCTGACCAGTTCCAGGGGCTTCTTATCCTGGGGGAGAACTCTCTGACAGACTCAGTTCTTAGGGCAAGGGGGTAAGGTATCTGGTTTGGGTGAGGAAGGGTCTATTCTAAGGCTATAATGAATTTGTTAACTATTGACAATTTTGATGGCTAGTCCTACATGTGTGACAGACTGAGCAGAGTATAGTCAAAGGCTACCTGAAATAATGGCTTTCAGTATAGGACCTCAGATGTGCTGAGGTATGCCTCAGGCTTGGGGGTAACACAAGACCTCAAGAGTGCCCTTGAGAAAAGCATTGGTCAGGTCTGTTGTATTCTCTGAATTAATTTAGTAAGGGCCTTCATTAACATCTGACTAGCTTTCTTTACCTTTCCTGATGATTGTGGATACCATGCAGAATGTTAAGTCCTTCAGATTTGGTTCAGACTTTATAGACAAAGGACTTCCCAAAATTGGGCAATGAACTTATTGATCCTCATCAATAGTCTTTCATGTAAATTCAGAAGTGGTATACCAACCTCCTCCATTCTTTTGGTCCATTGTAAGATGAGGAGCCTTGCCAGTAAGGGACTGATAGATTTCACTCATATGTTTTCATATATTATCTTTGCACTTTTCCTAGTTAGACTGAAAAGGCCTCAGAGGGCACAATGACACTTCATAAATAATAGCTTGCTTTAGTCCCCCTTTCTCTCTGCAGTTAGATAACAACCCAGCTTTTATTTTGCAAAGAACCCAAGGGGTGAGTGAAGCTCTTAAAATATTTGGAGTACCCGAGAAAGGAGTTGATATTTTTGAGAAAATTTTTTACAGAGATTTCAGACATTGACCATGCAGGGAGCAAGATCATGAATTTCAGGGGAAACTTGTTGAGCAATAGAAGGGTTATCCTATAGGATCCCTGGATGTGGGGACCAAGGAGTGCTAATAGGAATGTTGGGCTTGTAGTTTGAACAGTAATGTTAGAACTGAGTTCTGGCAAAGTATCTTTCCCTGGAAGTGGAGTCAGATATCTAGGTAATACTAGGAATGAAGGTATAGATACATTTTTCTAAAGCATGTACGAGATGGGGTGTTGGAGTGACTTCGCTAGGATTGCCTGTCAACCCCAAAACCCAACAAGGAGAATCAAGAACCAAAAGGAAGCTGCTTAAGGCAGAATTAGTGACCTCTGTAATGATTAACAATGAATTCTAGTTCCCAAACATCCAAAGTCACCCAGGGTTCCTCCTTAGAGACTGGAAATACAAGACCTGAACAGCTTCTCAGCCTGACCCTGCAGATGGGCAAGGTTCCCTTCCTTCATGGGGTCATTCATCATCTAGGAATAGAGTCACAGGTAACTGTTGAGCCTCATGGATAGACTGTCCCTGAGACTTTTGGGGTTGACTCTCCCATTTGAGAAAGTGAGGGACAGCTTTGCTTCTAGTGTCTCTTTGTTTTTAAAGTCTGCACATGCCAGATGGTGGGTGCTGGGGTTTGACAGTCATGACAATGTCTTGGTCAGTTACAGATGGAGTGTACATGGGGTCTCTGTGGTTTGGGAGAGTGCCTTATGTGACCTTGGTCTTCTCATCTAGGATATGGAACTTTAGGGTGTATCATGGAGAGAGGCACCTGAGGATGCTCCAGTATGGAAATGGAACCAGTTGTGGTGGCTGCCATCTATCTGGTCTATTGCTTTTCACAACCCCTTTCTTTCCCTGCCTCCCTTCTTTGTCTTTCATGCTCCTCATAGTTTTGTGAGCTTGGACGGCTGCATCTTGTAAAGCGGGAAAGGGATTTAGGTTTCTTGGTTAGCTTTTATTTTGGCTAAAGTTTAGAGAGGTCAGCCTCATGAAATAGACTCTGAGATTGGCAACCCTTCTTTGGGTCAAAGTTGGGTGGTGTATGTATGGCCTCAACAAGTCTGGATGTCAAAGGGCTGCAGTTTGAATGGAACTTTGGATTCTCTCTCTTATCTGGTGTATGAACATACTTGATTACTGCTATTTTCATACCTTTTATTAAGAATGTGAATATGTGATTATGGCACACTTTCTCCAAATCTGTCTCCTAATAGGGGCACCTAGGTCTTTTTAAGGAAGTGTGTCTTCCCTCACATGGCTTTCAGGCATGGACATTGTCAGGCCACTGCTTAGTCAGTGACCAAATGCAGGGCTTTTCTTTATGGGTACAGCAGGTAGTTAAAAGAGTAAATATACTCCCAGGTTAAATCACAGGAGATGGTGAGACCCTACATTTTTCTCCCTTCCTTCCTTCCTTCCTTCCTTCCTTCCTTCCTTCCTTCCTTCCTTCCTTCTTTCTTTTCTCTTTCTTTCTTTCTTTCTTTCTTTCTTTCTTTCTTTCTTTCTTTCTTTCTTTCTTTCTTTCTTTCTTTCTTTCTTTCTTTCTTTTTAGGGAAGATGAAAGGGTATTAGCTAAAAGCTGAGTTTGGATTCTGTCTTGAGCAGAGATTTCTCTGTTTGAGGGTGCTTTCCTGACTAGACTTGTATTGGAGACTCATTTCATTTCTGGTCTCTCAGTTGTGGCTGTCCTTATATATTGCTCTTACATAGTTGTATGTGTTCATTAATAAACACTTTGGGTATAATGCCTAGCATATAGTAGCTATATGTTTTACCTATCTAAAAAAACATGTTATGTTAAGTGCATGGGCAGCTCTCTGGGTATCCTAAAGAGAAGGGTCCCCATAGACAGGGAAAATGATTTTGTAAGTCAGCAGCAGATAGTCAGAATTTCTAAATCTAGTTCATATAATTTTCTGGGATGATGGGAGAGATGTGGAATATGATGTATAGTTTCTTTAAGGATCTCCCAGAGAATATTTTACTAAAAAATTTCACACTGAGATCCAGGGTAGTATATATTAGGGCTCTAATGAGCAATATTAAGGAGCCATGAATGATCTCAGGGCCATGTTGGTGCTTTAGAGCACACAATTGCAATGTATTGTGAGTTGACATGGACTTTGACCCACATAAGGGATAGACTTTATATGGATGTAAAAAGAGTGGAAGTTGAAAAAGTAGCATTTATGGTATTTTGCTAAGAAAAATTATTGGTTAACCACCCACTTTTAAATTGTTGAAATTGCCTTAGAAAATGACTTTTGTTGTAGAAGTATCTTTTATTATTCATAATATGAATCTTTAATATGTACCAAGTTTATGTTAATGGTGTGATTTCTGATAGAGTTTTAGATAGCTTCAAAAAGACCCTGAGTAGAAGTTTGGAGCACAAAGTTCCACATTCCAACCTCCAGGAAGGTCAGGGGAGATGGGTATTGAGTTCAGGCAGCAAAGATCAGCAATTGTAAGTAATCATGTCTATGTAGTGATACCTCCATATACACTGGGACCAAAGCACAGGCTGGGGAAGCTTCCCAGTAGGTTAACATGCTGAAGTTATAGTGGCAATACTTGGGAAGTTGTGTCTTCTTCCACACCTTGCCTGAGGCATAACTCTAAGTTTTCCATAACTTGTCCTTTTTAATAAGAAAGTATTATTAAGTGTGTTGTGGAATATAATTTTAACTAGGTAAAGATGTGTTACATTTGTTTATATTGTGGAATATTATTGTAACTGTGTAAAGATGTGTTACATTTGTTTCATCTTGCCTGCCTAAGGCACCTTATTTGTTTAATAAAGGGCTGAATGGCTGATAGGTATGCAGGAGAGGGATAGGCAGAGCTGGCAGGAGAGAGAATAGATAGGAGAGAAAGAGAGAAGAAGAGGGAAAGAAAAGAACAGGGGAGAAAAAGAGGAACACGTCTGGGGCCAGAAGCCAGGCAGCTGCCAGCCAGACATGGAGACAGCAGGAAAGTGAGATATATGGTATGAAGCAAAACACCGATAAAGAGAAACAGGTTCAGTTATAAGAGCTAGTAAGAAGTGAGTCTAGACTCAGGCCCAGCATTCATAACTAATAAGTCTCCATGTTGTGATTTGGGAGCTGGTTAGAGGCCCAAAAGCAGAAGCCTAGAACGTAAGCAAGTCAACTGCCTGAGTCCTGTGGACTCTCCTCTGTGATGGGAAGATGTCACTTTTGTAGCTTGCTAAGCAACCTTTGAGTAGACTGGCCACCCTTTGCAAGTGATGTTTGAAGTGATGGAGTTCCTGAGTGGCAGAACCCTTACCCTGTGTACTTGCAAACTCCAGGAGCTGGTATCAGAGTTTCAGTGTGGATTTTCAACACTCAGTTAGTGGCAATCAGAAGAGAAATTCTTACTGAGGGGACAGGAGCTACACCTGTGGTCAAGAGAGTTGACTATCTCTGACCGAGACACAGGCCCCGATAGTCTCTCAGAGCTCTGACTGTTCAAAGACTGTGCTCAATGATTATAAGTATTAAAAGGAAGAGAATAATTATGATTTGACATTATTGTAAGAAGAGTCGAGGATCCTAGAATGAACCAGCAATGATTTTTGGGCTCAGTGTTCCACATTTATGTCAATTACTCATTTTTTTTCATTCATTTTGTAAAATATATTTACAAGATATATTTTAAAAATAGAGCAATGCTAGAGAGAGCCCTCTCTCTTACCACCTACCATCCAGCAAACTAGAAGAGACACCGCACTGAGAATGAACAGATGAAGAGCTGGTGAGAACTACCAATCTTTAAATTGAAAAGGGACAGAACTGTTATGAACTTGTAAGAGGGAGATTACATTTTAGAGTCAAAGAGACTTGTAATGTACAGTGACTCAATGTTCTGAGTTTTGTGATGTATTTCCCTTCATGAATGGTTTAAATTCTCCCACTAAAATAATCCTGAAAGAAACAGAGCAGGAGAGAGGTAGGGCCTTTGAAAGTCATGACAGAGGTACCTGATGCTCTGAGCTAGGTCAGGGTTAACAGTCCCTCTTGGGGTACATTGTGAAGTCCTGATGCCCAACAGTTAGAAACTTTTTTTTTTTTGTGCTGGACAGTCATGGTGTACAGTCTACTTTAAAATGTGCAGAATGTCATCACTAAGATAGAGTTTTATTTCTGAGATATTAAAAAGCACTGTCTATTTCAGGAATGAGCTTTTCTTCAGGACCATTCTTATTTTTATTGAAAAAAGTTTTACACAATATATTCTAATCATTTCCCCTCCCCAACTCCTCTCAGATCTTTCCTACCTTCCTACCCACCCAAATTTATGTTTCATTTCTTGCTCTCAAAAACAAAACAAAAACATCTTCCAAAAAACCAAGAAGCAAAAAAGGAATCACCATCCCCCCCCCCCGAAACAAGAAACACACACTATGAATAACCCAGAAACACAAAATGAAAATCAAAACAAACAAGCAAAAGACCAATAAGGAAAAAAAAAAAAAAGCCCAAACAAGCAAACCAAAGAAAAGAGCAATGCAAACCCCACTGAGTTTGTTTTTGCATTGGACAGCTATTCCTAGGCATAGAACCAGCCCTCAAGTGTGGTTGATACACTCAATGAGAGTCAGAGAAAACCCATCTCCCCTTTGCCAGCAGGTTACAGTTGCAGATAGCTTCTTGGGGGAAGAGCCAGCACCCATTTCCCCTTCTGAGCACTGAACCCTCCATCTGGTTTGAACATATGCGGGTCTTCAGTGTGTTTGCACAGTTTCTGTGAGTTCATAAATGAATCAGTCCTTTTGTTTCTGGTGGACACTGTTTCCTTGAAATCATCTGTGACCTCTGGCTCTTATAATCTTTCTACCTCCTGCTTGAATAGACCCCTGGTCCCTTAGGGGAGGGGTTTGATGAAGACATCCCATTCAGGACTGAATGCTTTACTGTCTTTCATGCTCTGGACATTGTCCAGTTGTGGGTCTCTATGTTAATTTCCATCTACTAGCTGCTAGAAGCTTCTCTAAGTGGACTGAGTGAAGCACTGATCTGCAGGCATAGCTATATATTATTAGGAATTATTTTATTGCTATGTTCTTTTAGTATAGTAATACTACTAAGTTTTCCCCTAAGCCCCTGATCTATCTAGTCTCAGGTTCTTGGCTATTTTTAGCAGTGTTAGGCATGGATTACATCTCATGGAGGGGGTCCTTAAATTCAATAAAAAGGTATTTGGGTACTCCCATAACATTTTGCCATTATTATGCCAGTATATCTTGCAGGATGTATTTCTTAGGATCTATATCTGGATGATAGTGATAGTGTCGTAAAGCTTACCATCAAGCGGTGAAGAACAACTAAAGCCTTGGAAATAGGCTTGGCAATAGCCAGGGATGTTTGGAGACTTTCTTGGCACCCTTTTGACCAATGACTCAACAGGATGCACCCATTCCTGGCATTGGAAGTTTTGTTTGGCAGCATAAGAAGTCTAGTTGGGGCATTGTCTCCCCTATTATTTGGTGACTCTATTTGCGCACACACACACACACACACACACACACACACACACACACAAACACACACACACACACTCGCGCGCTGACCTTTAGTGTTAGTTGTCTCTCCCCATATTCACGATCTTACCCTTTTCTCCCATCCCCTCCTGTTTAACCCTTCTCTTCTAGTTTTCCCTTCACCTCTCCATAACACTACATTCTGTTTCCTCTTTTCTTTGGGAGATTCCTCCCCTCTAGTCCCTTTCTAGGTACCTAACCTCCATGGTTGTTCAGATTGCAGCACATAGTTTGAAAACGTAAAAGCTGACATACACATGTAAGAGAAAGCACATTTGTCTTTTTGATTTTGAGTTACCCCACTTAGGAAGGTTTTTACCTAGATTCACCAATTTACCTGCAAATTTCATTTTTTTCCTAACAGCTGAATCATATTATATTGCATCCATTCATTAGGAAACAACTAGGCTGTTTCCAATTTCTGGCTATTATGAATAGAGCAGCAATGAATATGGGTGAGCAAGTGCCTCCATATCAGGGTATAGAGTCCTTTGAGTACATGCCCAAGAGAGATATAGCTGGATATAGTGAGTCCAAACTTCATGAAGAGCCATCACATCAATTTTCATAGCAGCTGTATAAGTTCACATTTCTACAAGCAATGAATGAGTGTTCTCCCTGCACTATATCAGCACAAACTATCATTTGTTTTATTGATCTTGGACATTCTGACCAGTGTAAGATGAAATCCCAAAGTAGTTTTGATGTGCATTTCCCTGATGATTAGGGATGTTGAAGATTTCTTTAAGCATTTCTCAACCATTTGATTTTTTTCTTTTGAGAACTTTCTGCTTCGGTTTGTACCACAATTTTAAATTGGGTTGTTGGTTTTCTGGAAGTACGGCTTTTTTGGTTCTTTATATATTTTAGATATTAACCTTTTATTGGATGTAATTGGTAAAGACCTTTTCAGTTTATAGTATGCTGCTGTATCCGAATGATGGTGAACTTTGCAATACAGAGAATTTTCAGTGTCATGAAGTTTTGTTTATTAATTGTTGATCTTAATGCCTTTGCTTTTAATGCCCTGCTCGGGAATCATTTTCTGGATCAATGAATTCAAGTTTATTCCCCACTTTCTCACATCAGATTCAGAGTATCTAGTCTTATGTTGAGGTACTTGACCCATCTGGAAGTGAGTTTGTGTGGGGTGGTAAATATGGATTTTTTTGTTTTCCTCTACATGTAGCCATCCAGTACAACCTGTACCATTTGTTGAAGATGCTTTCTTTTCTACAGAATGTATTTCTGACTTCTTGTCCAATATCCGATGTCCAAAGGTGTGTAGACTTATGTCTGAGTATTCAGTTCTATTCCATTGATCAGTGTGTCTGTTTTTATGCGAATACCATGCTATTTTTATTATTATAACTCTGTGTACAATTTGAGATCAGGAATAGTGATACCTCCACAAGTTCTTTTATTATTTAAGATCATTTTATCTATCCTGAGTGTTTAGTATTTCCATGTGAGGTTGAATATTGTTTTTTTTTCTCTTTCTGTGAAGAAAAATTGTGTTGGAATTTTGATGGGGTATGCACTGAATAAGCTTTTAGCAGAGAGGGCATTTTTATTATATTAACCCTACTGATCCATGAGCATGGGAGATCTTTCTATATTCTGATGTTGTCTTCAATTTCTTTCTTCAGTGTCTTAAAGTTTTTTTATTATACAAGTCTTTTACTTGCCTGTTTAGAATTATTCATATATATATATATATCCAAACATATATATGATTTCACACACACACACACACACACACACACACACATACACACACATATGCTATTCTGAAAGGTATTGTTGCCTTGATTGCTTTCTCAATATGTTTGCCATTTGTATGTAGGAAGACTACTGATTTTGTATGTTAATTTTGTCTTCTGCTATTTTGTTTAAGGTTTTCATTAGCTGTAGAAGTTCCTAGGTTTTAGGCTCATTTGTGTATGAAATCATATCATCTACAATAAGGACACTTGGATCTCGTCCTTTCCCATTGGTAGCCTCGTGATCTCTTTCAGTTGTCTCATTGCTCCAAGTAAGACTGCTATTACCAGGTGGAATAGGTGTAGAGAGAGTGCACATCCTTGGCTTGTTCCAGATCTTAGTAGAAATGCTTTGAGTTTAGGTTGATGTTGATTGTGAGCTTGCTGTATATTATTTTTGTTATGTTGAGGTATTTCTCTTGTATCACCAGTCTCGCCAGGACTTTTATCATAAAGATGCATTGAATTTTGTAAAAGACCTTTCCTGCATCCAACGAGATGATTACATGACTTTTGTCTTTCAGCCTGTTTATGTTGTGGATTATGTTTATTAATTTCTGTGTGTTGAACTATCCCTGCATCTCTGGGACGAAGCTACTTGATCATTGTGGGTAATCTCTTTTTATGTGTTCTTGATTTTGCTTGGCAAAATGAAAAACATCTGTGTTCATAAGGGAAATTGGTCTATAGTTTTCTTGTTGGATCTTTGTGTTGATTTGGTATCAAGGTAATAATGACTTTGTAAAATGATTAGAAAATGTTCCTTCAGTTTCTCTTTTGTAGAATAATTTGAGAAGAATTAGAGTTAATTCTTGGAGTCTAGAATTCTAAGTTGAATCCATGTGGCCCTGGGTTGGGATTTTTGGTTGGCAGAATTTTAATTACTGCTCCTATTCCATAGGAGTTATGGTCTGTTTAAACTGTTCATCTGATCTGTCTCACTAGGGGTTATTTGTCTGTTTAAGTTGTTTATCCAATCTTGATTTAACTTTTGTAGATCACATATAGTTAGAGCTCTACTCAGATCTTTCAGGTTTTCCATTTTGGTGGGACACAGATTTTTAAAATATGTCCTTATGATCCTCCAAATTTCTTTAGATTCTTTTGTAATTTGTCCCTTTCATCTATAATGTTATTAATTTGGGCCTTTTCTTTTTTTATTATGTTGGCTAAGGATTTATCAATCCTTATTGGTTTTCTGAAAGAATCAACTCTTCATTTCATTGGTACTTTGTAGTTTTTTTGTTTCTATTTTATTGATTTCAGCCCCAAGTTTGATTATTTCTTGCCGTCAATTCCTTGTGGGTGTTATTTCTTCTTGTTGTTTTAGAGCTTTCAGATGTGTTGTTAAGTTACTAATATGAGATTGCTCCAGTTTTTTGTTATAGGTACTTAGTTCTGAGAGCCTGCCTCTTAGAACTGTTTCCATTTTGTTCCCAAAGTTTGAGTATGTTGTGTTTTCACTGTTATTCAATTATATCCTGGTGTTTTGTGCCAGGATTCTTTTAGAATTATTATTTTCTTTGGCTGAGATATGTATTTCTTTTACCTTGTCTTCAAGACTTGAAATTCTTCCATTCATGTCTGGTAATATGTTGGTGAGACAATTCTCTGATATTTTTTTAAAAAATATCTTTTTTATGTCCTAAGTTTTTCATTTCCATTTTTATTTCAGTTGGGATTTTTTTGAGACAGTGTTTCTCAGTGTAGCTTTGTGCCTTTCCTGGAACTCGCTCTGTAGCCCATGTTGGCCTCGAGCTCACAGAGATCCACCTGGCTCTGCCTCCCGAGTACTTGGATTAAAGGCGTGTGCCACCACCGCCTGGCCTCAGATGGGTTTTCATAGAGTAAACTGAGGATGAGGGAGGACAATTGAGGGGAGGGGTTGGGGGATGAGAACATGAGGGAACAAGTTGGTGGAGCTGGGGGAGAGATGGAGTGGGAGAGCAAAGAAAGAGATATCTTGATACAGGGAGCCATTATGGGGTTAGGGAGAAACCTGGTGTATATGAAATTCTTAATGGTCTTATTAAATAAAAAAACACAGAACCAAATGCAGAGTTAAAAGCCCAAGAGATCAGAGCAGTAGCAAATAGCCTTTAGCTTACCACTTACTGCCTTCCTCCCCCCAGAGAGAGATTCTCCTATGTGACCTGTCTTTTTATTGCTTTTGTGTCCTACCTTCTCATTGGCTCTAAACCCAACCACATGATTTCCTCTTCACTGCCTGTCTATACAGACTTCCAGGTCTCTATGGTTTGTACTGGGATTAAAGGTTAGTGTTACCACTTGGCTGTGTCCTTGGCTACACAGAGACTCTGTCTGCCATGTGATCAGATTAAGAGCATGTGCTACCACTGCTGGACTTCTGCTAATTGGCTTGCTTTTATCTCTGATCTCTAGGCAACTTTATTTATTAACATACAAATAAAATCACATTTCAGCACAAATAAAATATCGCCATAACCTGGTGATAGGGAAATTCCCAGGAATCTACAAGGATGACCCTAGCTAAGAATAGTATCAGTAATGGAGAGGGTGCCTGAACTGGCCTACCCTGGTAATCAGGTTGATGAATACCCTAAAAGTCATCATAGAGCCTTAAGTAACTGATGGAAGCAGATGCAGAGATTCACAGCCAACAACCATGCCAAGCTCCAGGAGTCCAGTCAAAGAGAGGGAAGAGAGATTATATGAGCAAGGGTAGGGGTCAAGATCATGATGGGGAAATCTACAGAGACAACTGAACCAAGCTCATAGGGACTCACAAACTTTAGACCGACAGCTGTGGAACCTGTATGGGACTGGACTAGGCCCTCTGCATAAGCTGGCTTTCTGGAGCCCATTTCCTATTGTTGGATGCCTTGCTCAGCCTTGATAGAGGGGGAGGGGCTTGCACCTGCCTCAACTGAATCTACCAGGCTTTGCTGACTCCCATTGGGAGGCCTTACCCTTTTAGAGGAGGGAGTGGGAGGTAGGTCAAAGGGGGGAGGTTTTGGGAGGGAAGGATGAGAGGGGAATCTGTGGCTGGTATGTAAAATGAATAAATTTTTTTTAATTAAAAAGAAAAGAAAAAATAATTTATTTCTTATTGCAACTGTTGTGTTTTTACTTTTTTTTCATCAAGGCATTTATTTATATCCTCTTTAAGGTTCTTGAACATATCCACAATTGTTATTTTAGGCTCCTGTCTGTGCTTCAGCTGTATTGCAGTTACCAACGCCTATTGCAGTAGAGTTGCTGTCTTCTGGAAGCGGCATATTCTCTTGGCCGTTCACATCATGTTTTGTGCCAGCATCTTGGTATTTGATGTTATAGCATCTCTTGGTGTATATATCTGATCTTGGTTTTGTTGAGTGAACATTCTGTTCTTTGGTTGATGTTGACCACTCTGTATCCTAGTCAAGTGTGGTGGCTGTGGAGTCCCTGGTAGAGATTGTTTCTACAGTCAATAGGCTCCGTAAAGAAATGGAGATGGGCTAGAAGGAAAGAGGTAGGGGGACCAGGGTCTATGCTAAAAGAGGGAGTCACTAGGGAATGGGGGTGGGGTGGGAGGAGGGGTTCTTGCAAGCAGGCTACAGCAGGACTATGGCCAAGTCTTGAAAGGTTAGAATGGAGGACAGGAAGGATAGTAAACATTACCTGCCTGTGTCTCAGCCCAGTGTGGCCACTGACGGTCCCTGGTAGAAATGTTTGAGTGTAAGTGGCTGATAGAAAGGAGTAGAGATGGGCTAGGAGAGAAGGTTGAGATGGAGGGTGGAGACTGGTATCTGCACCAAGAGGTAGAATACCTGGGGAATAGAGGGGGCTTGGGAGGAGGGGCTCCTGCAGGCAGGCTGCTGCAAATCTAGAGAGACTAGAATGAAAGACCCAGGGGAAAGGACCCATTTTTACATTTCACCCATTACTAAATTTCATCCTAGCCTTGTGAGTTTTGTTGACTTTCTGTCTATAATTTTTACAATGTAGTATTTCTTATGAACAAGCTGGTGGTCCATTAGTATTCTTAAAAAAATGACGAAAGCAGAAAAAAACCAGTTGTGGCGTACTTCAGAAGGTATGACCCACTGATCATAATCATCTTGGATTCCTCACTGTTTCAAACACCTGCCACTTACATCCTTGGGAAAGATGAAACCGAATTAGAAAAGAAACTGCAAATATGATTATTTAGTAAAATTCAACTCTTAAAGTGACAAAAATCCCCAAACAAACTCCAAATTAAAAACCCCAAACCCCCAACTGTCATTGGACTTGTTAGTGGACTTAGTTACTCCTAAGACAGACTCATTTTGATTGATACCACCCATTCTTGGATTGATACAAAATACAACTAGGCTAATTCCTTACATCTTCACTGGATAAAACTGGTTTCTCCTCTTGAATGTAGTTTTCAAGCTTCAGAATTCTGTGCTTGTGGCAATTTCTGGCTGCTTTTAAAAGAAGAAAGTCTGGAATCACAAAATTATAGAATTGCATGCTTTGCATGAAAATTTAAAATGTTCCATGCGATCTTTGTGTTAAACACAGGAAAAATGAAGACAAATCAAGTAGTAAATATTAAAATTTGATAGCTCTTAGTGGGTATGGAAGTACAGCGTCACACAGACATTTGCTTAGTGTTCTATGACCTGAATAAGCTTGCCTTTAATTACAGGTTTCTGGAATTCTAATACTGTGACTTGAGAATAATGAGGTTCCCTTGATTTAAAATTGTGTTTACCCATATTAGATTAAAACAATGACTTCTTCTCAAGCAATTAAGACATCAATGACACCAATCATCGGAGCTTACTTTAGGACCGATTGTCCCATGGGGTCCTGTGGCAGGTTGTGTGTGGGAAGGAGAACATTCCTTTGAAAAGGAGCCAGTACCAGCCTTTCTAGTATCAGCCTAGATGTGCTACTTCCTGTTCATTTCTGGGTTCTTAATCTGATAGAGGTTGCCACCTCTATAACATGCTAAACTCATTTCAAAATAGTTTCCATATGTTTTTTTTCAACATGATGATCTGGCATGCACTGTCTAGCAATTTAAGCAATTTGATCATAAAGAATCTCATTGTCTCTAAGCTCCCATTTTCTAAATCGGGGAAAGTAATTCTGTTACTTCTATGACAGACTCCAAATGCTAGAATGAATGTTCAATTTTGTGGTTGTGCTAACCACTCTGAAGCTAATGGAACTATTGTTGATGGAGTCTTAAAGTCTGTCAACTCATTGTCTCCCCATGCTCCCAGCTCACTTGACAAATGCTCCAAAACCCTTTTCTGGTCATGTTGACCTTGACCCTGTGATGGGACAGATTGCTCATTTTGTTTGCCTTTTTCGGAACGTTAACTTGATTTGAGACTGACTTTATTTCTTATCTGTATTTTTATATGAAGTTATTCTTAATGGGGGTGTGATTAGAGGACTTTATTTCATACCCAAAAGCCAATTCTACTGTTTCACACAGCATTTAAAGTGTGATGATTTCCTCTCTTAAGATTTCTACACTCCATTGACATCCCTAATAATCCCCAATTTATGTGGACACTCTCCTTCTCTTGGTACATGTTGTCCTTGCCCTGTCAACTTGAATTTCTTCCCTGACATTTTTGCCCACAGGGTCAGGCTTCATCCAGGAAGGAAGCTATAGAGAAAAGTCTTGAGGGTCCTAGGAACACAGACTTCTCCAATCTCCTCAGCACTTACTCCAGAGCTCTGTCCTCAGCTAAGAGTGACTATGCAAATCCTCACCCAGTGTGGGCTCCCTTGAGCACGTCGCCCCCCCCCCCCCCCGTGAGATCTCCAGTGGGTTCGCGCTGGCTCTTTCTGAAGTCTTAGAACTACTCCTCCATGCTTCTTGCTCCTTGTTTTCCCTGGCACAGATGCTGTAGCCACTGGAGCTTTATCCACCTTCTGGGGTGTGTGGGGATAACTTGTCACTGAATTCGGCTGAGGATACTGATCGTTTGATTTAGCTTGTTCTTCTAGTAGTCTGCCTTTTTTTTTTTTTTTAATGGTAAGAATTAAGGAGATTTGAAAGTTAAGCTACCTCTGTCTTCATCTTTCATGTGCAAAATATTATATATATATTGAGGCTGGTGAGATAACTCAGTGGGATGAAGGTGCTTGCCTCCCGGTGTGATGACCCGATTGCAGTTCCTGTTGCTCATGTGGTAGAAGGAGAAAACTGACTCCAGGAGTTATAATTGATGACCTCACATGTGCATGGCATATGCATTTAAATGCACATGTTTAGTTTAAATAAATATTTAAAAATAAAAAAATAGATACTGAAAGTAGCAGTGAGTCATCCCTGGAACTTGTTTTAGCAAACAGATGGTTTTGTAGTGATTATTTTCACAATACATGTGTACTAAGGGATTTCTTTTAGGTAGGACCAATCTATGAGACACCTTGTCTATGAACACTATTTGCTGCCTTTCTTACCAGTAGTCTCTCCCAATAGCTAGTCTCTGTAGATTTTCAAAGAAGTAAATGTGCCAGTTTTCCACACCAGATCACACACTTTGATGCTCCACGACTACAGAAATTCTTCTTTTCAAAAATCATGAACCATGTCCTAGTTCCAGATTCTTTTTACTTCTGAGATATATTTTTGATTTTTAAAAGAAATTATTCTAACACTATTTTCAGCCTACCATCTATAAATATTCCTTTGCTGTACAAGCAATGTAGAACCCTCAAATTTTATTCTCATTTGAAAGTCTCTGCTGAACCACTGAGATCTTAATGTCAGTATAGGAGAATACCCCAGTGGTTTGTGAAATGTATTATAGAAAAAGGGAATAAAATATAGTAAACTTGAACAAGTAGCTGAAAGTTCTAGTTTTGAATACATAATTTCCTAGCTCAGATGTGGTTGAAGATATCCAGCAGTGTTTTTATGCCTTTTGACCCTCATTCATTCTTTGCTTAGCATACTCATAGGAACCAATTTTTGTTTGATCTCCAAATTTATTTCCCAGATAACAAGGCATAGATCTCAGGACAGGGGTGGATATTGGTTGCATGCCTTATGGTGGCGATAGAATCAGAATTTTAAATTTAAATTTAAAATTATAGTTTAAACTGTTGCTAGAAACAAAAATGATTTAAAAGATGGAAAAGGCAAAGGAGCTGACTCAGCACAGCCAAGCTGGCTCTTTTTAGCTACCAGATATTGACAAGACATTTTGAAATATATCAATGTGAAAGGCCATGAATCCACAATAGCCAATGAAAGAGTGGTTAATATTGTATGCGAAGGGTAGTTGTTATAATTAGCATACATAATAAGCTTAAGTGTACTTGGATAATAATCTTATGTGATTTTTATAATAGAATGTATCATTGCATATGACATTTAATTGCATTTATAAGTTACATTTTTAAATAAGCTGTATGCTTCTGTGTAAGCAGCAGAGGAATCTTGTGTGAAGTAGGAACTCTACAGAGAGCAGATGATGCTGACAAGCATTGGCTGCCATAGGAAATAAGCTAGTAAGCTGAAAACAGACATTCAGGAAATCTGTTGGCCAAGATAGTGATCTCAAAAGGTTTGTTTCCAATGAAATAAATTAATCTCCTAAGCAGGCTCGCTACTGATAGATATTAAAGTCTGGCTAGCTCCAATAACTAAGCAAAACATTTACAAAGAAACATGTACTTTGAAATGTCAGTAGACTAGAACCATTTATCATAGTGACAGGACAGTAGATTAGAGATTAGAATGCCCAGTCTTCTTCAGAAATCAGTGGGCTTGGGAGGAAAGACAGAGGTACAGGAGTGATGTGGATGCAACCTTCATGTACAAAGTTAAAAAAAAGAAAACCCTTGAAACCTAAACCCTAGAATGTATAAAGGGAGTCAGTTACCTTTCAATTCTCAGTGTCATCTGTCTGTTTTTCCCCAAGCAACATAATCGCACCCCAGATCTCACCTTAAGGCCCTTTAGCCCAGAACTCAGAGTCTGTGGCTTTAATTTATATGAGATTTGCTTTCTATTTGGGTTTGATATGATTAACAAAACCATGAGAATTCCCAAAATTCGCAAAGCGGTGTGTCAAAATCTGGATAAAGATAAACCAAAGATCTTCACATTTTAAAATTTTCATATTTGGTCAGTCCCATGCAGGCTCTCCAGTTGTTGGTTCAGTCTCTGTGAGCTCCTATGAGCCCAGACTAGTTGCTTCTGTGATTTTTCTTGTGGTGTCCTTGACCCTCTGGCTCCTACAATCCTACCTCCCTCTCTTCCATCAGACTTCCTGAGCTCTGCCTAATGTTTGACTGTGTTTCTACATCTGTTCCTCTAAGTTGCTGGGTGAAGCCTCTCTGATGACAGTGGGGCCAAGCATCAATCTATGAGAACAACAGAATATCATTCGGAATCATGTCATTGACTTCGTTTTTTTGCCAGTTGTGTTTGGTTCTGTCCTGGGTCTCTGAGGTTTCCTTTTTCTGCATGTATGTTACAGTTGTGTGATGTGATCTTCTTGTCAGACTCCTAACATTGAGAGCAGGGGCTGTCTCTGACTCTGATGTCTGCTTTGGGGACCTCTTCCCCCTACTAGATTGCCTCATTGAGCCTTAATAGAAGAGAAAGACCCTGGTCTCACTGCAACTTGATATACCTTGGCTGGCTGATACGCATGGGAGGCCTGCCTGTAGCTGAAGAGGAACAGTGGAGGAGGAATGGATAGGGGAATAGAGGGGAGGTGTGTGTGTGTGTGTGTGTGTGTGTGTGTGTGTGTGTGTAATTGGGAAGAGGGGAGGGAGGGAAAAGTTTGGAAAATAAGAAAATTAATAAAATAAATAAATGAAAATGACTCTGAGATACCACCTTACACATGTCAGAATGGCTATGATCAAAAACACTAATGGCAGTCAATGTTGGAGAGGATGCGGAGTAAAGGGAACACTCCTCCACTGTTGGTGGGAGTGCAAACTTTTACAACCACTGTGGAAGTCAGTATGGCAGTTTCTCAGAAAATTGGGAATCGATCTACCTCAAGACCCAGCCATACCACTCTTGGGCATATACCCAAGGAATACTCAATCATACCACAAAGATACATGCTCAACTATGTTCATAGCAGCACTATTTGTAATAGCTAGAACCTGGAAACAACCTAGATGCCCATCAACTGAAGAAGGGATAAAGAAAAGGTGGTACATATACACAATGGAGTACTTCTCAGCAGAGAAAAACAATGGCAGCATGAAATTTTTAGGCAAATGGATGGAACTAGAAAATATCATCCTGAGTGAGGTAACCCAAACCCAGAAGGACAAACATGGTATGTACTCACTCATAAGTAGATTCTAGATATAAAACAAGGAACAATCAGACTGTAACCCAAAGAACCAGGGATGCTATATAGCAGGGGAGATCCTAAGATGACTATTGCTTATAATAAATTTTGGTTTTACTCAATTACTGGGCAAGCCTCAATGAAACATTTCACTATTAAGATAAGAATTTATACTGTATCAAGCTGGTAATAGAAAAATAAATAAATTAATAAAAAAAGAACAGGGATCCTAGTAAAAATAAATAAAAATAAAATAAATAGAAAAAATTGATAACTGGCTTTACATAAAAGGTATAGGTTTCACAATTATTGTACTGTAAATAGTTAGCTATAATGCTTGGCATATTCAAGCCTTAGATTACTAAATTTGTAATTATATTTAAACTAAGAAAATTTAGTCAAATTTATATGCATGCCAATGCTAAATAAAATTTGTTTTGAAACACATTCTTAGAAATAAGAGTTTACATTAAACTAACAACCACAGAGCATGTGATGTGCATGATTTTGCACATGTATGTAGGCATGCACCACACACACACACACACACACACACACACTCTCTCTCTCTCTCACTTTTTTCCTTAAAAACTCTTGGCCATAATCATTCTTTATTGTTTGATCAGGAGATTTAAAATTTAAAGCCATCACGCTCTCCCATATGAACTTAAATTTGCCTTTCTCTGTGTCTTTAGAAGTGATGGAGGACTACAACTGTCTGTGACTTGCCCCATCGTGATCTCCCAACATCCACTATCAGCCTTGCTTCACTTGCTCCTGAACTGGAGACAGAGATCAAGCTGAAGGGCTTGGATTTTGCAGAAACAGTGCTGTCTTCTGGAGCATGAGCTCTCCGGAAGAGCTTGTGCTTTGTTCATGGTTAAAAAAAACAACACATGCAATGATGCTGAAATACTGGGAAGGAATAGTCATTTTTTCTGCTTTGCCCCTTGTGTTGGAGAACTCTTCCACATTTTTTATCACTCAAGTACTCCTTGGTGACTGTCATTACAATTCTCCATCTCTCCCCTGTTGAGGTAACATGTGCAGTTGAATATCAAGCCAGTTATCAAAAGATAAATATAATGTCTGCAAAGGGTAAAGTTAGAGAAGAGGGTAAGCTGCAAGCACACTGAATCGGAGTGTGTGCTCTGCAAACTGGAAGAGCCCTGGGCTTCCCAAGTACCGGCATCATTATTTTCTGCCAGCTCCCATCAAACAGTTCTTCAGGCATCACCCTCAGTCCACTTTTTGACTATCAAGCTCTTACATGGGGCAATAATGATGGGCATTGTCACCTTCCAGGACAATACCTTTCAATCATCAAGACCGAGTTTAAGGTGGGGACTGAGTGGGCGTTTTCTCCAGATCCACTGTATATAAACTCTAACACAGTCTGAACCCTGGTCCTCCAGTATGACCAAGTCTGGTTAGTATATAAAGAAAAGAGATCTATTTAGCACTTGTTCTTCAGTTGGAAGTCTGACTGGGCAACCTTGTCTTCTGGAAAGGGCCCCCTTGCTATGTCTCCTAGCAGATGGGAGTACATTCCTGTCAAGGGATTATGTAGCCAGACAGGAAGCCAAAGAAGAAGGAAGTCATTCTCTTATGTAACTGCTCTTTCAGAACTAACCAGGACTCCAAAAGAACTACATTCATTTCTTTTATGGACGGTATATGTAGTCACTCTGCATTGGGCACCACCTCTTGAAAGTCTACCTCTGTCACACTGAAGAATGAGTTTCCAGCACATGATCCCCTGGGGAACGAGTCATGTCCAAAGCATACCTTCCCTTACATAAGTGATAAACTGGTGAACACTTTGACAAGAGTGCACTGTACATGACTTTGCCCAACTGAATGATCAACAAGGTTTTGTTGGCAACTCGAGATTGGCCCTAGCATTAATATTTATTCCTGGGTATTACCACATGCTACAAATCTGCTTGCTCTTCTGTAAAACCTGTCATTAAATATTTACCAGCTCACCATTCCTCCAAACTCTAGAATTTTTCATGCAATGAAGCAATATTGTTCCCTTATATTTGCTTTCCTATAAATAAATCACTTTTCTTTTCTTTTAATGTTTCTATTACTGTATATGAATTATACATAGTAGTAGGTTTCATTGTGACTTTTCATACATGTACATGAGGTATTTTCATCATATTCAACTCAATTTCCCTCCCTTGGTCCCTTCCACCCTTGTTAATCCCTTTCATCTTTCCACCTACACACAGTTCTACTTACATGAATCCCTTTTTTTTTTCAACCTGATAAGCTATGAGTTTCATTGGGGATGTTTACAGGAGCATGAGCACCTTGCCTATGGCTACACAACTGAAGAAAATCTCTCTCTCTCCTCTCTCTCTCTCCCTCTCTCCCTCCCTCCTTCCTTCCCTCCCCCTCTCTCATTATCTTTAATATGCATATAAATTCTCAGGGAAGGGTAGAGCCTGTGAGCCTCTCCCCTTTCCTTGATAGTGTGGGATGGACCCAGTCATTTGGAAAGAGTGTGTAGAAAATCACTGATGAATCCATGAGTCCAACAGCCATGCCATGTTCAGAAGTTAGCATTTCATGCTCTTCCTCATTCCTCTTGCTCTTACATTTTTTCTGCCCTTTCTCATGAAGTGATCTCTGAGCCTTGAAGTGGGTGTTAAATATGTTCTGTTCCATTTATGGCTGTGTATTCAGTAGTCATTTATTATCTTTACTTTGACTAGTTATGAGTAACTGCAGTCACCAATGACCACTGCAAAAAGAAGTTTCTCTGATCAAAGCTGATAGTAGTGCTACTCTCTGGGCACAAACAAAGTAATTTAGAAGGCAATGCGACAGGGATATCACACTCATTTAACAAAACAGCAACAGTAGTTTCCCCATTAAGGCCTGGTACATCCCTAGCCAAAGGTTTCTGTCCTGGTTTAGAGTAACAGACTTGAATTCCCTCCTCAGGAGTGGGCACCAAATCCAACCAGAAAGCAGTTGGTTACTCCCATCACAGACTTGACACTGCACCAGTGGGTGTATTTTGTGTGGCTCCTCAGATGGTGTACACATGGTCCACAGCTGCGTAAGACTGTAGATGATAATTCTCTCCCAGTAGTCTGCATAGCCCCTTCTGAAATGATGAGGGTTAGCCAGCAAGGAGTAAGCTGCCAGTGAGCTTGACTTCTCTTTGTCCTATAACAATGGCATTTGGCATCTTCATCCATAGAGTCTCATCTAGTTTCATTCAATCTAGTTTTGCTGTACAGTCAACAGCAGTGTCAAGCAATTGCTTGTATTGTTTTAGGACCTTCAGGGATGTCTCTGATCAATAGCTTGTAGGGACGTGGCTAACAACCAGGACTGGGATTTTCACTTAACAACCTACAGCTTCAAGAAACAGCTTTATCTACCTTCAGAGAATACTTTTGTTCAAACTTAAAAAAAAAAAAACCCACTATATTTTGGTTAGCATACTACTTCTTAGGTTCCTGTATGGCTTTTCCATGTATCATTTGTTTTGGTTGACCCTCCCCGACTTCCTCCTCCCCACATCTTCCCATCACACTCTCTCTTATCACCTCTCTGCCTCAGTATTCCGCCTCCCACTTTTACATTATTTGGTTCTGTTACAACCCATCCACATTTTTGTTGTTTTTGGTCCAATGCCTGAACATTCGTTTCACGAATTAATATGTATTTATATGTTATTCAAGGTTTTATGAGAAAAAATTTGTCAAAGTGTCTACCATCAGCCCTATTTTCTCTTTAAGCACCAGTTTGTTACTAAATTTTGTTAAGATGTATTTATAAATCATCCTCATTCATTACTGAGGTAGCTTTCCATCACTATAACAAAATGCCTGGAAAAATCAGCTTGAAGGAGGAAAGATTTAATTTGCTCGTGATTTCATGATTGGCTAGCTCATTTCTTTGGGCTTTTGGCAAGACAGATTTGTATGAGAAGCATCATTTCATAGAGGTTGGGAAGCAGAGATGCAGTTAGGGGAAGGTTGGAGACAATATATACTCTTCCTGGGCATATGTCCATGACCCTTTCCCTTCAACTCAGGTTATCTCCTACTTTCCACCACCTCCCAATAACATTATTAAATTGTGAATGCACCAGTGGATAAGTAGATCAATAGCTACACCCATAGATTTGGTAAGAATACTCATTATTTTACCAGACCCTAAGTTATCACCTCTGAATGTTACTTTATGAAGGATCAAGGCTTCTGGAATATATGGAATGCCACAGGTTATTTCAGATACTAACCATGACAATTAGAGGTATTATATATTATTTTTTCTAAAATTTGTTTTTGATAAACTTGTGTGTTTATCTGTTTTTCCACTTGCCACACCCTTCTCTCGAGTACATATGTATATGATTTTAAGACATGACTGTATTTACTGCCCTTCACTAATTTTCTCTCATTCTTTTAAACTTACCACTTATAGCTCATAGTTTCTTCAGTGAATTTCATATTCTTTTGAATATTCTTTATTTGTTTTATTATGATTATGTTTCATTTAATGATTTCTTTATCTTAAAAGCATAGTGGGTTAGTAATGGGCAATAAGTAGTGAACCTTAAACAACAGTTTAAGACTCAAAGGTAGACTTTGAATGAGTTTGTTGTTTACAATACAGCAAATAATAAGAGCAGTGATGGTACCATTAATTTTTTTCTGGTCCCCAAGCCTTAGAAGTAATTCAATGAGCCCAGTATGTACTAGATTGTGTGTCAGGAAAAGAGCAGAGGGCAAAGGGCTCAGATGTTTACATAGAAATAGGAGGTAAACCAGCTCCTCCTCTACCTTGGGAGGCAACAGTCACAATGCAATCACCCTGAGGTTGCCTTGACCTTTATTTTCCTGTGAATAGCTGCGGAAATGGTTTAACAATAAGGGGAAGCCAAGCTTTGGCACACCCAACAAAGATTTCTAGGAGTCCACAGGACCCATAGTGGACCCTTCTCTCAAAAGTCTGTCCATTAGCTCAGTAGTAGGGTTCTACCTAAACCCATGTTTCATATTGCTAAATAATTCAGATGAGATAACACAGGAGTTAGGACATACCAGTTCAATTTGCTTTGTGTAATACTTAGGCATATTACTTAATTATTAAGAATATTATTAATGTTTAGGAATAATACTTAAGAATATCAATAAGATTGTGATCAGTATGATGAAGCCTATCTGCAATACCAGTTTTAGCCATGTGCATGAGTATCTATGACTAAACCTACTGAATTTGATCTAGCGGGTATAGTGAGGCTTAGTTCAGATAGTTGTTTAGGTTCTTTTCCTAGACTGAGGAAGATAGTTGTGACTAGTGGTATTAATGCAAATGTAACATGGGTTGAGGGTAGGCATGTACATTCTTCCATATTCAACCACAAAGCAGTTTAGTGCCTGCCGACTGCCTTTTATGACTAATTCAAGGTACTTGATGTTAGCTTGCTGATGTCTGCATTTTTTTCCCTCATTGTCTGTATAATTCTAAATTTAAGGAAGGCTCATGATTGTTATATCTCTGGACTCTGATGACAGGGAATAGTACTCACATTGATTTATAGAACTGGGAGTCAGTTTATTCCTGATGGAATGTCCTCATTACCTGGTGCCCCTATAAAAGATGTAGATCAAAGGTTGATGTCAGTTCTAGGAATTGCAGTGGACAGCAAGTCCAAATACCAACCTCCATCCCAGAGCCAGATATTCTACATTACACTGTCCTTCACATGTAAACCTATAGCCCAAATGATGCTCCAGCTGGGTATTTCTTGATAAAGTTCACTTTAGTTATGATTATGTGGGTTTGGTTAACTCTTGTGCATAATGCCAGACAGACTCAATTGCTATACATGGTGAAACCCACATTGCTTAGATCTCCAAAGACAACATATGAGTGAGTCACTGTTATGGAAGATTGTTAGTCCCTGTGGGGCTGTGCAAGGGGGGAAGCAGAGCCACACTGGGAGATGTTGACAATATTCTCAAGCCAACAAAATGACTCACAGACAGTCCTGTTGGCATCACATCTGGATGAGGCTGATAAATTCATCAGTGAGTCACTTTTCTAATGACTCAGGGAGGACATGCAACTGCTTTGCCAAGCTCTGGGATTGGACATAGGGGACAAGAGATGTATTTTTCTGAGCATCTGGATTATTCTTGGAATCTGGAAAGTCCCCCACAGCCCATGGTTTGAATACTTGGACTCCAGCTTGAAGTACTGTTTTGAAGGCTGTGGAGCCCTTAGTAGTCCTGGTGGGAATACATGGGTTGCCAAGGGTAACCTTTGAATGTCATACCCAAGAGCCATTAAAACCTGAAGAGTCACCTTAGTCGCTGCCTGCTACTGTCGGATGTGCTGCAGGAGGTAAAGAGAATAAGGATTAACAGTATTACCCTGCCAGTCAAAGCATATGTGAGCATCCAGGAGGGATCAAATAGCCTTTTAAGGTTGTTCCAGACCATTGTTAAAAAAAAAAAAATCTGTCTCCAATGGCATTGCTGGGACCCTGGCCATACTGACACAGGATATTTGTCCCCGGAGTAGAATGGAGTAATCAAGGGGGTGAGGCAAATTGCCTGGAAGCATGGATTGCAGGCCAACAGGGACGTGTCTTTTACTAATTCTGTTTCTCAGGCATTGGACAAGAGAAAGAAAAAAAAGGTGTGTGTTGGGGGGGTGGTGTAAAGCAAAGGGCTTCCTTCACAGACCAGGCACCCTCCAATTTTTGGTGGTCAGCACCAGATCCACAAAGGGCAGGCCTAGGGAAGAGTTGGTGATAAAAGTCACAGGCGAAGCAGGGGAGTTAATTGCCACTGGCAGCAGAATGGGAGGCAGGAACCAGAGCTCATAGATCCTCTGCTTTTGAGGAATAAAAGGGGCAATGGTGGTGAGTATGTATATTACCCATCCATGGCCAATTCTTCTTCGGTGGAGGTGGGCTCGTCCCTGGCAGGATGCACATCTCTTGTTGGGATCCATATTGGCATAGTTGCACTCTGATGAAATACACAAGCATACCTTCTCCCATGGGTTATCAGAGGGGCTGGTGACTGCCATTGGAAGGAGATAGAGTCTTTCCATCTTACTATGGGCAGAGGTATGCCTTGTCACAGGAATGCCTGATGTTTATATGCTGAACTGAGTCCTGCCTCATCAAAGCTGAGAAAATTTATATGAAAAAGGACTTCAATTAGAGCCAAATGGAGGTCCCTTTTGGACTTTGGTGAGATGGTCTTCGCCAACAGTTCATTAAGAGTTTGGTTGGTTCTTTCCATGATAGCTTGTTTTTGAGGATTTTAGGGATGACAGTGGTATGAGAGATCTTCCAAGATCCCAGGAAGTCATTTAACTGTTGAGGGGCAAAGGCAGGGCCATTGTCAGTCTTAATAGCCCAAGGCATCCTCATCACTAACATGGACAATTTAAGGGCCTTAATAGCATTAACAATCTTTTCCCTAGAAATAGCAAGGGCATATATAAAGGAGGAGCACATATCCACTATCACATGAACATATCTAAGATTGCTCAAAGGAGCATAATGCATAATGTTCATTTGCCAAACGGTGTTGGGATATAAGCCATGTGAGTTGACCCCCACATGTTGAAGTGGCCCCAAAGGGACAAGAGGGGCACATGTGGCATATCACTGAGACAAATGCTTACACCGGAAAATTAGCAGCTCAGGGAGGAACCTATGCTGGTTCTGTGGAGACAGATGAAATTGCTGGTGAAGAGCCTTGGCTTGTTCTATGAGGTCTGTACTAGCTGTTATATTGGGCCAATATTCCTGGCAATTTGGAGTGGGATCTAATATGTGATAGGTACCAGGGCTCAGTCCTCTGATTTAAGACATCTTGTATGAGCAGCATAGTGCTGGCAATGGGGGTCAGTGAATCTTTGACTTGAGAAAAGGCCTACACACAAATTTTACAGAAAAAATATTAATGGGCTCTGTCTGACACTCCATTAGAACCTTGAGGAGGGCCAATAGCTCTCCCAATTGAATGGAACCATGGTTATGGATAACATATGTAACATCTTTGGAGCCAGGACACTGGATAAGAACACCAGATCTGTTTTTATTGGAATCTTAAAAGGCCAGGGTAGCATGAGGAGATGGGAGTGGAGAAGGCTAAGGAGACTGCATGGGGCTGCATCTGTATGAGAAGTGTGGGGAGCTCTGCTAAGATCTTGTTTTTTGGCAAATGATTGTCAATAGTTCCTATGAATCCTGCAACCATTTACTGGAATGAGACAGAATCTGCCCAGAGGGACTGGGTATTCTTTTAGAGAAAAGGAGAAGACAAGCTTATCTGGCTCGGTCCATATGTTCTTCATGCCAGCATTCATGCCTTAAGGCCAAATTGGAAGGACTGATCAAATGTGGAGGTGACTTTGTGCAGGTCAGAATGTGCTTGGTGTATCGATAGAAGGGGCCCAGATTGCCATAATACTCCCCGCAAATCCCAATGCCAGCAAAGGCCTCTGGTGGTCATGGCATTACAAACTGGAGATGGCTAGAATGACCAAAACCTTTTGTAGGAAATCTTCAGCTTCTTGAGTAAGCCTAATCTTAGTGGAAGGATAGGTGAGGTACTCCAACAATGAAAAGGGGTGTCTCATCTCTTGGTCAGGGATAGGCAGAAAGGGTTTAAGCAAATTAATCAGGCCACATAAGTGTTGTAATTCTGAGAGTGAGTACAATTCCTTCATTTCCAATTTAAAGGAAAGGGGCAGACCTGCTTAGCAATGGAGGCAGAAGGAGGGAGGTACCATTTGAACCTTATCTGGTGCCACCATCAGATGTAGTGACTCAAGATCTTTTAACACTCTTCTGGCAGTCCTTTGCAGATAGACTGCTTTGGGATGTGCCTGAAGATCATCCATGTAATGGATTAAGAGGAAGTCCTTGGGAATATTTACAAAGGCCTGAGAAACATATAACTGGCAGATTGTGGAACTATTTTTCATTCCATGGGGTGAAACAGTCCCTTGATATTTCTTGGCTGGCTTATGCATATTAGGTTCCCATACTGTAAAGGCAAAGTGGTCTTGATCCTGTGGCACCAAGGGAATTTGAAAAAAAGCAATCCTTAATATCTAAAACTAAAAGATAATAAAATAGAGGAATAGCATTAGGGTGAGGTAGGCCTGGTTGTGTGGACCCCATTTTTTTTTCATTTAATCATTAGCTACATGAAGATCCCACAAGAGGTGGTAGTTTCCCTATCTCTTGGGAATAAAAAATATGAGGTATTATGTTTAGTTGTGGTTGTTTCTATGTGCCCCATTTTTAGCTGTTCTGCAACTTATTCCTTTAGGATTGACAGCTTGGGTTCAATTATAGGCCACGTTCCACCCAGATGTCTAAAGTCAAGAACTGTGTCAATGGAATGAGACTAGGAGGCTCAATCATGAGAGTGGCCCTTTGAATTGGGGGTGCAACTCATGTGTAGGGTCATGAATTTCCAAACCTGTCTTTTCCCTGGACCTGGAGGTCATCAAAGAAAACTCTGTTGTCAGTAGTTAGAATGGCACTCATATTCTGTCTCTGCCCCAGAGGTTTCTCGGTACTGTAGAAGTGATAGGGTGAATGGCTCCCTTTTTGCATCAAGGACCAGATGGGTGGTACTTTTTGAATCTTGTTGGCCTCCTACTCCACTGATGGGAGGGCCAGGTCTAAATTTCCAATGAGGGAAGTGGAGCACATCCGTTTCTATTAATATGGTGATGTTTGCACCTGTGTCCACCAAGCCTTTAACAGCTTGTCCATCCAGATAGATGGTGAGCATTGGGGGGTGTGGAAAAATTGGTAGTGTCCAATAGATTTTTGGGTTATCAAAGCCTCTTCTTACTGGTGGGGCTGAGGCGTGCCCTGCCTAGAGTTTAATGGGGCTGATGCCACTACAGACTGTAATCTGCAATCCTTTGCCCAATGAAATCCCTTATTGCAACTGGGGGACTGGGTCCTAGGCTTTGCCTGAGGGCAGTCATGCCACAAATGGCCTGGTTTGCTGCATCCCCAGCAAGATCTGTCTCCTTGGGGAGGGACTTGGGTGTCTGTCTGCAAAGAGGGCATCCAGGGAAGTAGTGAGGGCAGCAATGGGACCATTACTGGAGTCAAGATCTCTTGTGGCCAGTACCCATTTGTGAATGTCATTGTGGACCACTACAACTGCCTTGCATTAAGCCCTTCCCAAACCAATTGTTTAACATTTCCCTAATGGGGCCTGGGTCTATTCTCCACTCTGCTGCCTTATTGACACATGTGAAAAAATCAGTAAAAAGTTTCCCTGGCTGTTGAATAAGATTGCAGAAGTAAGCTGAAGTATCTCATGGGGTCATCCATGCCTTAAGAACCTTGAAGGCTTGGTCAGAAACCTGTTGGTAGTAGGCTTGATAGCCAATCTGTGCCTGATGGACATGATGGACAGTTACCTCATCCAGTGAGCATGTCAAGGGTCACTGAAATGTTAAGAGGTTCTGTAGTGGGTATTAGTGAAATTATTAAGGCCACTCCATGTAGTTAAAAGGGAGGTTTATTTTGTGGGGTAACTTACAAGTAAAGGGATAGGTAACAGGATCTGGTAAAGGTGTGGCGCAGTCTGGCGGTGTTCTCTGGAGAACTCTGTTTGGTCTACCTTCAGCATCCAGCATCCAGGAACCAAGAGAGCTGGCCCATCCCAATCCTGGGTCTTCAGGGTCCTCTCCCAGCCCCACCTTGTAGGTGTGACAGTTACTGGAGCCTCAATGGGGGTTGGAACTTCCTGATCAAAGCTGGAATGGCTACCCACTACAAGGTTCATTCATGCTTGAGCTTCTGCTTGATCATTGTAAGCCGATTTCCAACTAAAATAGGCAGCCAGCTCCAGCACAGTTTTGAGCAGACTATACCAATCAAAGTAAGTCTGCAGTTGCATTACCCATTGAGTGAGGACCTGTTCAGAGTAAGGTGAAGTAATGTGAATCTGGGTGCCGCTCATTAGCTGCCTTCCAGATAAGGGAGAGTTCCACTATGGGGGTGGTAATCCAGGGCTGGCTAGCAGCATTTTGTCCCAGGTTGACAAGAGATGCTTTCACTGGGTTTAAAGGCCAGAGATGTGGGGGCTGCGGCAGCTGCAAGGGAATTTCCACCTTCAGGGGCAGGTGGTCATTGAGGCACGTCACTCTAAGGGTACTACTGTAGAGGTGTAGCCTCCTGCAGTGGGAGTGGGGATGATGAGGAAGCAACACATGCAGTTTAATTGTGGCCATTGCTCTCCTTAGCAGGTTTTGTGGGGCCTGAACTGTCTGCCTCCTCCTCATGGGATGCAATAGAGATCAGAAATGGAAGGGGTAGAGGTGATAGAGAGGTTACCAATTTATGGAGGGAGGGAGCAGGTGAGTAACAGTCAAAGAGAAGATGGCAGTCAACAGGGGTGGAGAATTGTGTTGGACCTTTATGTTTTATGCTTAGTGGGGGACTCCTGTGGTTTTTTAGATATGGTGTCTCCAGATGAGGGATGGCATTCAGTAGCCACGCCTTGGTTCCATCTCCTGGGTAGTCAGTCCTTATGTGGAGGTGCTGGATGAACTGAAATAGGAAAAATGTGCCTTCCTAACAGGACAGACAGACAAACATGACAGAAGAAACACAAAAGAATGAAAGAAAAGGAAGTCCTGATGCTTTCTCAGCAAAGGGACCAAAACAACACAACATTGAGGGGCCTTCTCAACAAAAGATACTGTCTTGGGGGTGCTGTCCAGTGCTGTGAGTGAGGGGAGGGAGATGACCAGAACTTGTTTGGGCGCCAAATGTTGCTGGATCCTAATAAGTTGTCAATGGCACAAACACCAGGAGTCAGGTAAAAGGCAAACAGCAGACTTGTTTATTCAGCAATAGGGAGAGCCTTATATACCCTCCTCCCAGCACCCAGGCTGCATCCTGATCCGATGACATTGCATGGTTGCCCCTCATTGGCTAGGCATGATCAGGACCTCTGACAGGACCTGTTGCTAGACCCTCAGGCAGACTCCAAGTTGGCTCATCTCTCGGCCTCACAGGCCTTATCTTCCTACAGTTGTGGATTGTCAGATTGTCAGAATCACAGACATTCAATGCTGGCATCCCTATTCTGATTCCTGCCTCTTCTGTCCTGATTTCCTCCAAGCAGGGTATCTTCCCTTTAGAATAGCTACATTTCCTACCCTTATTGTCTGAGTAGGATGCTAGTACACATTGTAAAAACATATTCTATCCTGTATTCTTTTTTTCAGCCAAATATTTAAATACCATTATGCCTTTTGATGTTTCTAGAAGTCTTGGAATCATAAAAGCATGAGATGTCTATTGGGTAATATGGCCACTTTCCCACTGTTTACATTTTATTGTTAGTAGGATGCCATTTTCTTATTAGAACTAGCTTGGATATCAAAAAAGATGGTATAGCTTAATCTGTAATTCTACTACAGTGGAGTTGATGCTGAACTAACTATTAATGATGGTTGGATGCTAGTGGTATGAAGCAATGGGTCTATCAGAGTATCAGTGTAATCTATTTGCCAGAAGTAGGTAAGTACCTTGAGCTCCTTTGCTACAGTATAGGATTTCTTGCCGCAGGTGAAGCAGTGAGATCTTAGGTTCACCTCTAGTCTACCTTTTCATTAAATTAGAGTACAGGGATGAAGTTAAGCAATGGAGGTCCTAATGAAGTGATTAGTTCTAAGGAAGTATAACACTGCTTCTTTCAGTACATAATGATAATCTCCATGGAGGCATCTGGTGTTTCAGAGGTACCTCATTTCACCAGAATTTTGAAAGTCTCTGTGGGTTGGCTATAACACAGTGAATGTGTTACAGGAGCCTCAATGGTCTATATATATCTTAATATATTAAGGGGTTCTATATGAGAAAACAGACTCACTGATACAGGATATGGTAAATCCAGTTGCAGAGTCCTTGGAAAGCTGGGGACTAGTCACACACTGCTTCATGCTGCCTCATCTGGCATTCATAACCCAAGAGAGTGTGACCCCCTTTCTCCTCCCTTTTAATTGGTCATGTAGGCAGATAAGAAGTACCACCTCTATCAGGCCAGATAGCCCAAGGTCATGCATGGGTTGAGTGAATTCTAACTACAATGATTGAGTCAGAAATTGAAGGCAGAAATCATGATTCTGAAGCATATATCTAAGATGGATCAACTGCATTGGTTGAAAAATGCATGGGCTTGAAGTAAAATGGCTTCCTTGTTATTATCTTTGACAAGTATAACTTTTTCCATTCTCTCATCATACAAATGTTGATTTTCTAGCCTCTGTGTTCCACCAGGCAGCATGATAGGCCCAGCCAAAGAATAAATACATAGTAGGTTGTGAGATAAGAGAAATAGGGGACCAAGAGCACAGTATCTTTTAGAGCAAGCAACAAACAAGTTACCCTTCAGGCTATACTCCCTATTGTGGGGAGTTTAATCCAGTGTGACCTACTTTTTGGCTCTAATTAGTAGTCTACATCAAAGTCATGGATGTTGATTCATCTAACCCTTGTAATTGTTCATGCTCAGCAAAGGTATGGAAGGGCACTAACAGCTCATGGTAGATTGCTTCTCTTCACATTATTATATCAGATATCTTAAAAGACCACTGTAATTATTTATCCTTAAAAGCAGCAAATTTTAGAGGGTTTTAAAACTAAACAGTATGTGTGCATATGTGATTGTCCCTAGATTCTAAGGCACAAAGAACAGCCACATTGATCAGCAAGTTGGATGAGAGAAAATCTATTGTCTTTTCCTTTGTTCTCTCACAATTGTCCCCACCTGTCTGATGACAAAACATAAAGATCATCTGGATACTTTAATCTCCAGAGAGCAGAGAAGCCATACTGTCTGGTACTCACACCACTACATCATTACCCAGATAACTTTCTAAACCTACTACTTACACAAACCTTGGCTTGATTTTCTTCAAGCACATTCTTCAGCCACCCTTCTCTTATTGACTTCCTATTATCTTCCAAACAAATGTTCAAACTCCGAACTTAAACATCTAGAGTCCTCAGTATGTTGGAATACGGTCCAGGAATGGAGTCATGTAAGGAAAATTCTGAGTACTTATAAAAACACTCCAAGAAAACAAGATACGAGTCTTGTGACTTCAGCTTCTGCAAAACATGTAATTGTTTTTGGAATGTGTTTTCGTGCTTTCACCAGGGTGTGGAGAATAGGAGTCAGTTTACTTCGTAGTACTCATTATTGCTTAAATGTTTAAACTACCCTTTATATGCTTCTATGGAAAAGTATGTTTTTGCCACATGTGGCTTGTCCTTGTGATTGCATACAGATTGAACTCATGAGAACTACCCTTGTGACCTTTCTTAACTCTCAGAGTATAAATTGTCTGATGTTCTAGATAAATTAGCTATTGCCTGAGACTTTAGTCTGCCTTATTTATTGGCTCCATTCTCCTAGGTTCCAACACCTCTAGAGTGGTGACATCAATAAACCAATCAAAATTCTGGTCCTTCTTATTTAGAGTTACAACAATGAAGGATTCATTAGTCTAAAGAACTCTGTTTACACTTTTATTCATAACATTATCTAGATCTTAATTTTCATACCACCTTTCCCTTCCACAAGGTCCCTTATCTTTAAGATAGGGATGTGCTAGATCTTAAAGATAAGGGACCTGGAGCATTTATTCAGCTAATGGGAAATTACTTTTCTATTATTCTCCTAGGTAGCATTTAGCACAACTTTTGAGCTCCTTGTCTGTCTCTTTGTTCACAAGATTACAAAGTTCCTGCAGATACACTTTTTAGTTATATACATTGCTTTAATATATTTTTTTGAAAAGAGTGGACTTTTGTTGTTGTTGTTCTTTGAATACTATTTGTTGAGTTTCAGATGAGATGGTGTTTGGTCCCCGATCATGGCAATTTCATTAAAAATATTATTGTAGATGTAACCGGCTTGTTAAATAAGAAACACAGAACCAATTGCAGAGTTAAAAACCACGAGGTCAGAGCAAGAGCGGAAGGACAGCAGAAGCAGTGAAGGGTAAGGTTTTCCGCTCTTGCTCTGACCTCGTGGTTTTTAACTCTGCAATTGGTTCTGTGTTTCTTATTTAACAAGCCGGTTACATCTACATCTGGCGCCCAATGTTTTGTGGTACGAATTCATGAAAAAAGCCTCTTGCCTGTGGCCTTTTGAACCCTAGGCTGAGGCACGAGCTATACTCGGCCAGCTGTGATGGCACATGCCAGTAGGATTTACTGAAGAAGGCAGAGGCAGGAGGATCCCGAGTTGAGGCCAACCTAGGAGAAGCTTCGGCCGGGGCAGAGACACAAACAGTGTCGGTGGGACCATGGAGGCAGTGACTGCTGCTCCGAGTTGCTGGGTTCTTCTCATCATGTTGGTGACTTTGGTGATGCTGCTACCTGGAACAAAGAATTTACTGCTGCTTGTTCAGAGAAGAATTGCCAGGACCAGCATGTTACAAGAAAGCATCGGCAAAGGTCAGTTTGGAAAAGGTTGGCAAGAGAAATGCTGGGGAGAAATTGTTGTGAAGATATTCTCTTCTAGGATAGAATACTCATGGTTCCAAAAGGCAGACAGACATGAGATTGTGAATGCTCCAAACCACAGAGGAGGCACAAAAAAAAAAAAAAAAAGAAAAGAAAAAAAAGAAAAAGAAAAAGAAAAGAAAATCTTCAGAGAACCATTGAACATGCCTAACAGCAAATTTGAAATCTTCAAAAGAATGATGGGACCCAACAAAGATGAATTCATGTGGACTATGGTAAAGCCATTACCGCCACAGAAAGATCGACTTTGGACTACAAACTGGTCAGGACAATTCGAGATGACTGGCTGAGATGATCCAGCTTGACAGACTACTTGAACGAGGACTTGAAACAAGCCCTGCACTTTCTCATGCAGCGGCTGGACAAATGATACAGGACTTGACAATTAACCCAAAGATAGAGTTGAGGTTTAAAAAAAAAGAAAGAATATAGATATGAGGTAGATCACTGAATCTACTCTGAGAAAAAAGATAAAGAAATAATAGGATAAATGGGTAGATCATTGAATCTACTCTAAAAAGAGAAAGAGAAAGATGACAAAAGGTAGATTATTGAAACTTTCACGAAGAGAAAAAGGAGAGAATGTGGATATGAATTATTGGACCTACATTTAAAAAGGAACTACTTGTTTTAAATATAAGTAATGAAAATTCTTTTTGTCTGAATTTATCAAATGTTACTGGACTAGACATTGTTAATATATATAATGGAGTTTTTAATCTGAATTTGTCAAATGTTAATGGACTAGACATTGTTAATGTAATTCTTGACTGTATATATTGTATATACTTATTGGATAGTTTTTCTTGTATTAGTTATAAGCTTTTTTTAATTTTAGACAAAAACAGGGGAAATGTGGTGGGTATTGTGTTCCCTGAAATATTGTGTGTTCCCCGAAATAAACATATCTGGGGTCAGAGAAGACAGCCACTAGAACAGAGCCAGAAATGGTGGCTAGAAAGTGGGAAAAGTAAGCCATAGCAGAAGTTGGGCGGTGGTGGTGCATGCCTTTAATCCCAGCACTCGGGAGGCAGAGCTATCGGATCTCTGAGTTCAAGGCCACTTTAGAAACAACTAAGCATGGTGACCCACGCCTTTAATCCCAGGGAGTGGGGGCAGAAAGAGAAAGGTATATAAGGTGTGAGGACCAGGAACTAAAGAGTAAAGCATGTAGTTAGTTAAGCATCTGGTTGGTTAAGCGTTCAGGCTTTGGAGCAACACAGTTCAGCTGAGATCCATGTGGAGGAGGACTCAGAAGCTTCCAGCCTGAGGACACAGGATCACCTGAGGAACTAGCAAGGTGAGATAGCTGTGGCTTGTTCTGTGTCTCTGATCTTCCAGCATTCACCCCAATAACTGGCCTCGGGTTTGATTTCATGAATAAGAACACTTAAGATTCATGCTACATGTTATCTCTACTGTCTGAAGTCAAGAGTGTAGGACATGTTTTAGCTTCCATTAGTGGTTTACGATGGTCATTCTTAGTATAGCCGTCACATGGCACTGTGAGTTTCTTCTACATGTCTTCTTTGACAATCAAGTTACTTTCAACTGACTCTAAAACGAGTTAATTAATTCTGTCATGTTTTTTTTTTTAAAGAGTGATTTCCAGAACTAATTGGTATATTACAAGGAAAGAGGATGAGCTGCGGGAAGAACCCCAGCACTGAGCTGGATATACACTGAGTCTTCAGTGTACATTGTAACAACTGCCCGAACACAATACACAATAAGCCTGTTTGATAGACTTCTCTGGCTGAACCACATTCTGGAAAACCTATTCAGCATAAAGTCACTACATACATTCATTTACTAAGTTCAGAGAATGATTACTTCTTCTTTTGTCAAGATTGGGTGCTTTCAAGTATTTGTATTTATTTCAGAGAGAGAAAAAGAGCTTGTTTGTGAAGTTGAATTAATGGATTTTTCAGCAGTCCTAACAGTACTTTTCTTTTTCTTTCTTTCTTTTTATTTTTTTAAAGAACACTACTGTTTTCTGATCTTCCAAAACCCTAGTAGCTGAAGGACCATAGTAAAAAACAAAAGAAAACAAAACAAACAAAAAACCAAAATGCCCCCCAAAACAACAACAACAAAAAATGTGCATCCTTAATGAATCAAATGTTTGTAGATAACTCCTTCCTCATTCCTGACAGACTAAGACTGACTTAAGTGGAGGCAAAAAGTGATGTGGCAGAGTCTTCTGCCTGTGACACCATCGAGGGAAATACGTGACACCAGACAAGAAATCTAGGCAGAATGTGGACAGCTTCATTAGGTATGTCTAGCCTTTTCTGAGACTAGAATTATCAAGAGAGCACCAGTCCTAATGATACAAGTGAAATGAGATGTTCAAATGATCTGATTAATATAAATATCATCATTAATAACATCATTAGCGACAACAAAACCATTAACAATGATTCTGACCAAATGGGACTCTGTCATAGTGCCAGAACAGATCTTAGAGATCCTTAATCAGTCATTAACCCTTTAATTCTAGGATCCTGCAGAGCTCAAGGTCATCCAAGAGAGAAGTACTGATGACAGGGCCTGGGAACACTTTGGAACAAAAAGCAGTGGGTATTTACTAGCCTGCAGGGCACATACAGTGTGTTGTAATCAAGCAATTTGACCTCCTTTCTTAGAGGGAAGAAGTCCAAATAGTGAGGAGGCAATGTGCTTGGTTGGAGTCACTCTCATAATTCAAAACTTATGTCAGCTAGGAATAACTTACAGACTATGAGAAACTCTTTAAATAAGTTTTATATATTTAACAGTAGTGTATTAAGTGATTATTAAAGTTAGAATTATGATAGCTTTGTGATAACATACATGTTTATTGTACATGGCTAAGTTGTTGTATATAAGCTATGTTCATTTGAATATAGATTACATAAAAAGATACCACAAAGTAGAAATAGTTGTATCAAGGTTTACTACCTCTGTTTCCTTTATTTTTGAATATTTTTAACAGGGTCATGCTAATTTCAAAACACTGTAAGTAGAAAAAAGAGTAGGGAAAAATTTTTAATCATATCCAAAAGTAAACTTCCCATCTTTTAAATAGATGTGCTAATTTATTTATTGCAAATTTAACATTATTTGCCCTTCCTGTACCTTGAGAAAAGCACGTTTGGAGTTTGGATTCTCTTCAAACAAAGCTAACAGGACTTGCCAATATTTAAGGAAATTTATGTGTTAATACAAAAAAAAAAAAAGCTCTCATCTTAAAGGTAATATAAAATAGTTTATTCTGGAACCATTTTGAGTGATCATGGTCTTAGAAAACTTTCGTGAAAGTTTACAGTTTTTGTTTGTTGTTTGTTGTTTCTTGATACAGGATCATTGTATAGCCCTGGCTATCCTGGAACTCACTCTGTAGAACAGGCTATAGTTTTACAAAACAAAGAAAGTCACAAATCAAGGGAAGTTCAAAATATATTGGTGGGGAGGAGCTATTCTATAGACTCAAGGTGCTATCTGATGACATTCTTAGTTTGGGGTTTGAGCAAGTTAGTTGCCTGCTAAGTTAATAGATTCCAAAAAGATCGTTTATTTATTAGCCAGAAGATGTTAGTTCTGCCACAGAGGTGGGCAGGGAATGACTGTTGTAGGGTCAGAACATAGCTCAAGATGAGGCATCTAGCCTCTGGACCAACAACATTCCGATCTCCCCACAGTAGAGAGATTCTAATCAGTCAACTAGTCTCTGTAGACAGGTTCTTTTCAGATGCTCTCATTCACGTGTATTGGCTCAAACAACTGTGAAGTTAGCAGATTTAAAACCAGAAGTGAAGTCTGGCAGGCTAGACACTTGGGCAGAAGCTGATGTTGTGCTCTGGAGACGGAAGTTTTGCTTCTCCAGGATATTTGGGTTTTGTTTTTAAGTCCTTCAATAGACTTGTCAAAGTGATCTCCTTCATCTACATTCAAACTGATTACAGATGTCAGCCACATCTGCATAATGCCTTTCTATCAACCTGGGGATCAGTGTTTGTTTCAATAACTGAGTGCTGGACCCTCACCACACTGACCACAGAACTAATGATCACAAGCACTGAGTACTTTGCTGTCTTAGACTTTGAACCTACATTTTTGGGATCTGATAATACACAGGAGAGCTTTTGGGATGTGTGTTGCAAGGATGTTCTCCCATTTTGTGCATAGTTTCATCTCTATAACAATAGTTAAAGTTGTTATCACAGTAACTCAGTTATTTCCTTGCTTGGAATTCTGTGTTTACTAGGTCCAACATTGGAAATTTAGTACCTGAATGCTTAGTTCCTTCATGACCTTTGATCTATTCTATGTTAGGTTAGTATGCCTCTGGTTCTGACACTTGGATGCCAAATTTCATTCCAAATTTCCAAGATTTAGCAATTATATCTCTGGTGATGATTATATTATTAATTTCATTGGGAATTTCCTTTAATAATTAATTCTACCCATATGTATTTACTGAGGGATTATATAGTCATGGATTATTAGATTTAGAAAACATAATTTCTACCACCTTTCCACTTATGGAAATTTTGAAATTTCCAGGTTTTTGGTGAATGGTCATCTAAGGCATGTAGGAATCTTTCTAATGATAGGGGGTAGTGTTAACTCACTAAACAAATTTGCCTTTGGGATATAATTGTAAGAAATAATTTTTAAATGAAGTAGTAATTTGTTCTATATTTTTAAACCATTGGTCCACCTTTTGTCTTCTAGAATGAGACAGATGAAGTTTGATCACAGTTTGGCACCTTCTCCATACTGTTGTATCCTTCCTTACTCTCCCATCCATCATGATTAATGTCCCTAACTTTTCCAAGTGTTCCTTACATGACAATTTTTTTTTCATGTTGACTGTCATATGGAGATTTCCAATTTGCTGTTCAACATCTTTTAGAATGAGGGATCCAGAGTGAAAGACTTCTCCACAGGAAATGCACTAGCAGCCTGCTCTTCCTGACTACTGTTGCATAGCCTGGGTATAATTCCCCTATCTTGACATCTGCCAGCCTGCAATTTGATAAGCATGGGTCTGACTGAGAATCTGATATTTTCCCATATATATTTGTTTTAACTTGGACATCCTCAACATTTTTGTAAATGACAGGAGGAATTCTAAATTGAATTTGAAGAGAATTTATCTTGCAAATTTTGGTTCTCTTTTCCAGGCACCCACGTTTCTTGTCATGCTGGTTCTTCGGGCAACACCAAGAAACATAGGATTCATTATTATTTCCTCTTTCCCTCACCTTCTGATAAATGTTTTAAAAATCTCTGTATTTTATTTCAACAGGAAAATAAAAAGGAATCATATAAGAAAATATTCTTTGGCCAATACCTGGGCTTTGCTGTTGACTTTTGCAGCTGCTTCTTTTAGGATAGTGGAAGCAAAGGAGACATAATTTGTGCTCTGAGAGTTACAGCTTGTATTTGACCACAAGCCCACATTTATTGCTGACTTTTACTTACGCAGTTTAAGAGGGGTCAAGCTGTGTTCCGAGTAGGTGGAGAAACAAAAGATGAACGAAGTATGTGCTGCTGCTTGAAGCGTCACACTGCCATGCTTCCAGAAGAGAAAATGGGCAACATGTGCTCTCCAGGCTGAGAAGCCACCAGACTGGGGCACAGAAATTAGACATGCAATATCAAATTCGCCTCTCTGGTTCAATATTTTCAGCTTGAGCACATGTCTAATGTGAAAGCACATCCTAGGGAGCTTTATAGCAAGAGAGGTCTTCTGTAGAGAAAACCATGCAGAAAAGGACTCTAGTGGGAACCCCCTGCCTGGCGTTTTCCACAGGGTAAAATCTGCGAGCATGAGGATCATCAATCAGCTCCTTTCTGAACATTTTGCTGACATAGAACAGAGGACTGCTAAAGAAGGTTTGAAGAAATTTGAGGTGTCTAAGCTATGTAGTAGAAAATTAACATTTAAAGCCAAAGCCAAATGCTTATCAAGCACATACCGTAAGACGGGCAGTAATGTGAGGGCCTGTCCCATAAGTCTCTCTCTCCTTTTCGTGACTAAATGCATGCTCATTGACTCTCTTTTCACCAGAGGTTTTGTTCAAACACCCCATGGCAGACACTGTACCGTTGTTTCTATCTTCAAGGTCTAGAGTCCTGCCTCCCCACACACCTCTGCTGTCCAGAGGTGCTTGTACCTAAGGCTTCTTTCTGTATTTTCAGTTTTATTTCATGCTTTGATATGTGAGCATATTTATCCCTACAAAGGCTTTCTGGTTAAAGACCCTTTTATGGTACAGGAGTAGGAGCTGCTTATTTGGGATGTGCCTTCTATGCACAAGGGGACCCGACAAGAGCATTTTACTCCTCTTGCTGCGAGTCATCAGCCAGGACGTGTTTATTTACTGGGTGCATTCTCAGCCATGGAGATTACCAGCATGAGGGTGTTACTTTTCTGTAGTTTAAATCTCAGAGTTGACTTTGGGAGCTGGAGAGATGGCTCAATGCTTAATAGCACTTGCTGCTCTTTCAGAGGACCCAAGTTCAGTTCTCAGCACCCACATCAGGCCTGTAACTCCAACTTCAGGAATGGATCTGACACCCTCTTATGGCCTCTTCACACACACACACACACACACACACACACACACACACAAATAAAAACAATCTTTAAAAAAGAACTGACTTTCCCCTGAGTTCAACAAAACCAGGAACACCAAGAAGTTGGCTTAGAAATCTGTCCACCTGTTTATTGTCACATGATACTAGGATCTCTCCTCTTCGACACTGAAATAATTGCATTTCTCTAACTTTTCATCATTTTCCTTGGTGATCATAGTGGAAAGCCTAATTAAAGTTGAAGTTAATACCTAGTTTATGGGTTTGATTTAATAAGTATGAAATTAGCTTTAATATTCAGATGGTCTTTTGAGAAAAACACATTTGTTCATTAAATGTTGCTTGCTCAGCTCTCTTCCCTCTGCTCTTGTATAATAAGATACAAATGAGAGGGGAGATCCCAGCAGTTATTACCTTGTTTTTAAAGTCATCAAATGTTTTCACAACTGTAATCTTGTTTAAATATGGTCTCTGTTCTCAGAAAACCTACACTGAAAAAAACTATTTCTTAGAGAACTATTAAGTAGAGATGTGGATAAATTTAAATGTAACAGAGAGAAAGGTCAGTATAAGTGGAATTAATCTCAACAAGATTCAGCCTATTCCCACCTTTGGTTGGCTTTGTAATAAATATACTGTATCTCCATATTATTGGTGTTTTAGGTCACCAATTTTCAGTTTATAAGAATGGCCGTGGCTATTCATGGGCTGCCTGAATATGGAGCATGTCATTCCTACTCACCTTTGATTAAGGATTCACTTAGAAAACCAGAGACGTACACTCACAGAATGAAATAATTCCCCAGAGACACTGAATAGTAACTTCTGCCCTTAGGAAGAAGGGATAAGTAGTTCCACCTAGATTCACTGGGTTGCATCCTTTATCTTTTTACCTCTGTTGTATTGCTGAGTTCTCCCCCAAAAGAAGAGCTCAAAGACCTTATAATTTGTTGCATTTTCCTATCGGTTTCCTATCTGTGGCAACTCATTACCTCAAGTGGCTCTTCTCTTCCTTAGGGAAGATTTCCTTTTGCAGTAGAAAAATGGGAGTTCATTTACAGTCTCTCTCTCTTTAATAAGTAGTTTTCTTTCTCTTCCTCAGCTCTCTCCTGGCCCTGTTTAGTACACAGTGGTCACACAACTAATTGTGGTTCCAGGGTTAGAAGGACCACAGAACTCAGTTATGTTTTTTGAGCATGGATTCTATATCACAGAACATAGCATGCTACTTGGTCATTAAAAATGTGAAGGCACTAGCACCTTTTTTTGTTTTTCAAGACAGGTTTGTGTGTGTGTGTGTGTGTGTGCGTGTGTGTGTGTGTGTGTGTGTATTTTTGGTGCCTGTCTTGGAACTCACTCTGTAGCCCATGCTAACCTGGAACTCACAGAGATCCGCCTGGCTCTGCCTCCTGAGTGCTGGGATTAAAGGCCTGGCCGGCACTAGCATCTTGAGTGAAGGTTTGTTACTTCTTTTTAAAGTCCCTGTTCAGCAATTCAGTGAACACTACAGTATGGTAAACTTGAGATGCTGAGTTTTAATTTTTTAAGAATTCTGAGTCAGTGTTGGGACGGAGGGGGGATTCAGTAATAAGGAAGGGGATGAGAGAGGGCAATGTGGGGTGAAAAAGACCAAAATTCCTTTTATGCATTATGGAGTTGTGAAAGAATAAACAAAATAAATAATTAGTAGCCTTAACAAAAGATTCCAAGTCAGTAGACCTGAGAAGAGCTTGTGTGTTTGTATTTCTAGCCAGCATTCCAGAACATTCTGATGTGATGATCATTCAGCTGTGATCCAGACTCATTCAAATTTTGAGTGTTGAATTGATTCACCATAATTTTTATGAACAGAAATTATGATTTACTGGGGCCAATTAAATTCATAGTTTGTGATATTTTATGATTAGATTTAGTTCTAGTTTTTATATGCTAGCTTTATTGGTGTATAATTGGCAAAAATTAAAAGTACATATCTACTTTAGGTACATAGTATGTGTTGATATATGTATTTGGCACAAAATGATTATTGAAGTCAAGCAAATTAACATTCCTATCACCCTCGTTAGTTCTGTAAACATGTGATGAGAACTCTAAAGATCCACTCAGTGGACATCGAGTTCGTAGTCTGGTGTTAGGAACTACGTGTCAAGGTGGTGCATTAGCTTCCCACTTACTCATGCCACAAGGTGGGAACTAATGTTGCTGCAGGCATGTAAAGTTCAGGCATGTAGAAATACTGTTTCTCTTAATGTGAGCTATAGAGCCTAATTTTCAGAGGTTTACCCTTTGGAAGACTGCTTTTATACTATTTATTCCCTTCTTCCCTGTATTAAGTGTGACAGCCTCTGAAGTGGAATGCTATGCATGTGAACCTCGCTTAGCTTGTACCCATGAATGCTGTTGCTCAGCTTTTGGTCACTGGGACAAAATCCCTGAGATAATCAACTTAGAAGGAGACAAGGTTGGTTTTAACTCAGTGACAGAGGGAGGATCTGTTCCATGGCCAGCTGGGCTCATTGCTTTTGAGCCCATGGCAAGGCAGGTTTCTATGGCAGGAGCAGGTAGTTATGGGAACTGCTCACTTCCTGGTAGCTAGAAGGTGAAGAAGAAAGAAGAGCCTGGGTCCCAACTTTCCATACAGTCAACTTTGTCCCACTAGGTCCTTAAAGATCTCACTGCCATCCCATAGAATCATGGACTGAGATACAAGTATTTAACATATGGGCCTTTGGGAGACATTTCATTTCCAAATTATGTCACAACTGTTTCTCTTGGTTGTGAGATTATTTTGTCAACAGAATGAGGTATATAAACCATATCAAACTATCACAGAGTGGATTATATTTTTGTAATAAACAACTCTCAAATCCCTCTTGAAGAACCAATATTGATATATTATTATTATTAGTTGAAACTATAGTTCATATTAGGTTCAACCCTTTGTGCTACACATTATACAGGTTTACACTATACCATGTAGCCATCATTATAGCCTTATGCAGAATAGTTCAAATGACCTAAAAATTCCCTGGGTCCTACTTACTCTTCACTTTACCTACCCAAACCATGGAAATTATCCATATTTTTAATGTGTCTTACCATTTCTAGAATGCAACATAGTTGTAATCACATAGTAATTACTCCTTTCATCTGTTAGCATGCACTCAAGTTTTCCACCTGTATTTTCATGGCCAGAGCTCTTGTTTTTGCTGCTGAGTATGGCAGCTGTCTGCATATCCTGCATTTTGTTCATGCATTTACCCACTGAAGACTATTCTGGTTGCTTCCAATATTTAATAACAATGAAAGTCCCTATAAACATTTGCATGTCAATTTTTTTTTCCAAGTCAGGGTTTCTCTCTGTAACAGCCCTGGCTGTCCTGGAACTCCCTCTGTAGGCCAGGTTGGCCTCAAACTCATAGATATCCACCTGCCTCTGCCTCCCGAGTGCTGGAATTAAAGGTGTGCACCACCATTGCCCGGCCTGCATGTCAAATTTTGTGTAAGTGTATGTTTTCAACTCTGGCTCATATAGTGTATCAGTTACATTTTTGTTGCTGTGAGAAAAACACTCAGACCAAAAGCAACTTAATGAAGAAAGGATATATTTTGGCTTCCACATACAATGCCACAAACTGGGCACCACATATTCAAATACATGAACCTCTAGCATTTAAACTCTAGGATGGTAAGAGTGAAATCTCTGAAAATAAAATACGTTGTTTATTTATTTTATTTTTTTTGCTAAGCTACATGTCCATTTTGTGTTAATTTAGGGATATTGTTTTATGTCATTCCAACAAGGGAGACTCAAGTGCATAAGTACCTCTCAGAGTGACATGGGCTTATTAAATCAGCATAAGGGAAGACCTGGGAAAGAACTCTATAGTGTTTTGCACCAGCAATTTAATACTGTGACCTGGAAATGACGCCACTCATGCTCGCTGGTAGCACGTCCTGTCTCCAGAACAGGAAGCCAAGAGAGCAGGCTTTTAATTATGCAGAAGAAACTGACAACTGGATACCAGCCATTCGCACTAGTGTGTATTACATTCTGCTCATATGTTCATTAAATATTGGAATGCCCTTCTAGTCACATTGAAGCTGTGCTCTGGGTCCTCATGGCATCAAGCTCTGGATCCCAGATGTCAGGATGGGATGATCTGTACCTTAGACCCAACGCACATTCTGAGCTACAGTCTATGGCATTTTAAATGCACATGGCCCACAGGCTCATAGGGACTGGCACTACAAGGTGGTATGTTCTTGTTGGCGTAGGTATGGCCTTGTTGGAGGAAGTGAGTCACTGTAGGTGAGCTTTGAGCTCTCAGGTGTTCAAGCCAGGCCCAGCGTCTTACTGTCTCTTCCTGCTGTCTATGGGTCTAGATGTAGTACCTCTCCAGCTCTAGGTCTGCCTGCATGCTTCCCTCCATGATGATAATGGGCTAAACCTCCAAACTGTAAGCTAGCCTCAATGAAATGTTTTCCTTTACAAGAGTTGCTGTGGTCATGGTGTGTCTTCACAGCAATAGAAACCCTAACTATGACACAGGCTTTCGCTAAGTAAACTTTCTAGCTAGGGATCCCACTCTACTGATCTCTGTCTCCCTTGCCTTCAGCTTCTGTGAGGTTCTTGTTTTTCTGACCGTCCTCTTTGGGTGGCATATGGAGAAGACATCAGACAGTGTGACTTGTCCTCTGAGCAGCTTTCTTAGCTTGCTCCTTACTTCTAGACTCGTGGCTTTTGTTTCTGGGTCAATCTAGTTCTTTTCTAACTACCTGGTAAATGTGTTCCATCAACACCCACAGTGCTTTTATAGATACTCTTACTGGGTTTGCAATACAGCTCTGCTACCTTATTCACATCCTCTTCTCACTTAGACTAATTGTGAAACCCTGGGTCTCTCAGACTTCAGTGGAAGAACCATTTATTTAGTCTAATTTTTGCAGAGCCATTTTTTTTTTCCTGGCACAAATTTCTGAATGCCTTCCAAATGTATTCCATGACTTCTAACTACGAACGAGGCAGATCATTTCCTTCTTACTGCGGCGTGCAGTTCTAAGTGGCACTTGTTACTCATGGCGCTTCTTACCTTTACCTGATTCCTAAAGTGTAAGAAGCAGCTGCTGATGTCATCTTGTATCTGTGGGCTCTTTATCCCATTCTATGTTTTAAAGTTTGTGAGTTTGTGTGGTGTGTGTGTGTGTGTGTGTGTGTGTGTGTGTGTGTATGTGCACATGTACAAATGCACACATGCTTGAAGATGTCTGTGAAGGCCAGAAGAAGGTGTTGGATTACGGAGAGCTGGAGTTACAGGCAGTGTGAGCCACCAGGCTTGAGTGCTGGGAACCAGATCAAAGCCTCTGCAAGAGCAGCAAGTATTCCTAGCTGGCAAGCCATCTCTCCAGTCTCCCGTTATTCTCTTTCTGCTTGCAATATAGCTAATCTTTCTACTTTCCTCTTTCCTGTAATAATGTCATGGATTGAACTATGTCCTCCCTCCAAAATACATTGAGATCTTAACCACTGGTAGATCAGCATATGACCTTATTTAGAAACAGAACTTTATAGGGGTAATTGAAAATGAAGTCCTTGGGATGGGCTCGAATCCAATATGGCTGTTGTCCTTTAAAAAGAGTAAATTCATGTATGGAATAAACAGCAACACAGAGCATGTGAAAATATTATGCGAAGGTGAATGTGAAGATAGAGATGTGTCCAACAAACCAAAGAATGTCCAAGATTTCCAGAAAACCACTGGAGGCAGAAGCAAATCCAGAAACAGGCTCTCTGACTCAGCCTTGAGAGGTAACCTATGCCAAAATTCTCTCCCAAGCCATGAGGCAATAAAGTACTGTTGATCAGGCACCCCACTGTGTGGTCATCAGTATGGGTACCCTGGAGGAAATGTTTCTTCTTGGTGACACATGAAACTACCATTCTGACTCTCAAACAGGTCTGCCACAGACACACATTCATGGAGTATATGACTGATTTCCCAAATGATCACAGAGCAGTCACTCACCTTGACAGGGTGTGTTCTGGCTCATAGTTCAGGAGATCCAGTTCATTGTGGTGGAGGAGTAATGTTGATGCCTAGCCACATGGCAGGGGCAGCTTGCAGCAGCTGCTTACAAAGCACTTGAAATCAGGAAACAGAGAGGAATACTGACTAGATTTCTCCTTTTGCTCATTTTTGTTCCTTCCAGGACCTCAGTCCGTAGGGTGGAGCTATCCATGTTAGGGCTGATTCTTCCATTCTCTGTTAAGCTTCTCTGAAAGCACCTTCACAAACACTCCCAGAATGTGCCCCATCGATGTTCTAGGTATTTATTAAGCCAACCAAATTGGTACTTGAAGGTATTCATCCCCCAAAGCAAGTAATTTCATCAAATGTATCACCATTGTGTGATATGGAGGACCAACTTCCTAGTACCGGTTTCTGCTTTGTTCACAATAGGCAGCCTTATGCTGCTACTAAAATCAACCTCTTAACCCCAATGGTTCAGAGAGTTATGGCCTAGTCCTCTCTCATGCTCCAGATTGGTTGCCAGCTGGCTAGGAAACTGTGCTCACTGCTGCTGTCCTCTCTCAGGGATAGAGGCTGGCATAGAAAGCCTATTTTAGGTATCAGTACCAGACTTCACATGGAAGTTAGGAGAGGGAAGAGAACACTCGGTTTCACACTGATGGTTAAAACACTTTATCCATTTGTAATATATTGACTAGAACTAATTACATGCCATCAACGATCTATAGAGGGAACAAGGAAGTTTAGTTTTAAGTGCTCAGAGAGTGAATCAGCTCTGGCTTCCATTGCAAATACCATGCATTTGTTTGTTAGAACAACAAGCATTCATTTCTTATAATTCCAGAGGTTGAAAGGTTCAAGATCAAAGTGTTGATGTCATCAAGTCCTGGTTAGGTCCCGATTCCTGGCTTGCAAATGGCCATGTTCTTACTGTGTCTTTAATGGGGTTGTTCTCTCTCTCTATAAGGCACCAGTCTTATCCATGAGGCCCTCATCATGACCCCCAAACTCCCAAAGGACTCTTCCTTTGTAGCATCCCATTAGGAGTTACTGTGTAACTTAACTTTAAAGGGACACAAACTTTCAATCCACAGAAGAGACTTAGGAGGGCAAGTATTGTTATAAAACTGACAACTGCCATCCAAATCTTCCCAGGTTTTATCTAGAAACTACTGATGATTCAGTTCAATGACTAATTCAGTGCTTATTAAATGAATTGTATACATCCATCATTATCATATAGGTGCAGGGATAATGGATCAAAATGAACTCCTCTACAGTGGACAGGTGAGGCAAAAAGTCAATAAATAATACAATATAGCTATTGTAATTACTACCCCAGAAAGAGAGATACACAGAACTGAGGTGCTTAGAAAAGATTTGACCTGGTTGGAGATTAAGGAAAAACTCCCAAAGAAGTGATGCTTGAGGTCAGGGCTGCTTTTCATGCATGAGATCACAGGCAGGGGAGAATGCCAAGTGATACTGTAATGAAGATTAGATGCCATTCAAGAGGAAGTGGTTTTCAACCTGTGGGTTGTGAGATATCCTCCATATCAGATATTTCATCATGGTTCACAATAGTAGCAAAAAAATACAGTTATAAAGTAGCAAAGAAATAATTTCATGGTTGGGGTCAGCATAACATAAGGAACTATATTAAAGCGTCACAGCATTAGGAAGGTTGAGAACCACTTAAATCCTACAAGGACTCTGAGATTATGAGGATGCTTCCTTCTTTAATCTCAGTATAACATGGAACTAGTTACGTTGAGCAGGCACACTTACATGGATTCCATGTCTGCAGATGACAGAGAGCTGGCTGCTGACAATAGTCCAGGCAGTGGGGCAGTAAGGCCCTCCTGGACAAGGGCCAGCAGCTCACCCCCATGCTTGCCAGGTGTTGTTGCTGTGTGGTAGGGCCAGTACTGGGAACTGACTTGTTGAGTCCAACCAGTGCTTTCTTCCCATAACTGGTATGGGGGTCACAGGCCCAAGGTTCAAGGTTGAATGTGGAAAATACTGCAGAGCCCAATGAGGACTTTCAATAAGATAGGAAGGCAGAGAAACATGGGATGACATTTTCTGCCAGAATGGTATTTTTGGCAAGTAAATTTTTTCACCTCCTCTAGCATTTTTTCCTTCTTTCCAATTCTTGATGTCTGCCTTTTGATAAAAAAAAAAATAGAGTAAACTTTCATACAAGAACATTTGATTTCCCCTTCCAATCTGACTACTCATAACCTATTTAAAATTGATTTATAGTCTTACAGGTTACAAATTAATTCCAGGCAGAAGCCAGGAGAAGGTCATCTTCCTCATTGTTTCTTCAGCTTGCCAGTTTCTCCTGACTGGTTTAAAGGGCCAGGCTCAGTTTGATGACTCTGAAGCAAGAGGGCTGAAGTGGTTTGGGACGATAGGTCTGTCTACAGATGTCTCTCTATAGGTGTCTCGTTGTAGATGTCTCTCTATAGATGTCTCTCTATGGACTCATGTGTCTGAACACTTGACCCCAGTTGGTGGTGTTGTCAGGGAGGTTCAGAACATTTAGGAGATTCAGCCTAGATGGAGGAAGCATGTCACTGGAAGGAGTTTTGGGGGTTTATGGCATCACCCCCTTGCTCCTTGCTTTGTCTGCTTCCTGTGTGTGGATGAAAGAAACAATCAGCTAACCCAAGAGCCGGTGGCTGGGCCTTCCTCACCATTGTGGACTCCCTGTCTGGAACCAAAAGCCCAAATAAATCCTCCTGTAAGTTGCTTTTGGTCATGATGTTTTATCACAGCAACATAAAAGCAACCCAAATGGCCTTCTTTCTTGTGATTTGGATCATCACTATTAGAGGCTACCAAGGCCACTGAGGAAAAACCAGTGCTGCTTCCTGCTCAGTATTACATCACTAATTGGCTAGAGGACTGCGCTCGGGACTCAGATTGCCTGAGCCCTCATCCAGGGAGCTGAATTCTAAGAATGGCTCCTTCTCATGCCTCCCTTGACTCCTGGCCCTTCCCTGTGCCAAGCACCGCATCCTTACAATGATTCCACTTGCTGTGAGATATTCCATCCTGATTTACTCTCCCTCTGGATCGCCAAGCAGCCTCGCTCTCTGCCCTTTCTTAATGTATTTTTTAAAACAGTGTTGAGCTCTGGGGACCAGACTCTTTTTCCTTTGTTAATCTCTTGTCTTAGAAATCCTTATGCTGAATTTTAGTCTGCTTTGAAGACTGCTGATTTCCTTCAGGGACTATTCTGAAGTCATTTCATGCCTCACAATTATCTTGTCTCCTTTTCTTATGTATTCTTTAGTCTTTCTAAATAATTAAGCATTTTGGATTAATGACTTTTGTCTCTGAGGTAAGAGAGGTTTTGCCTTTTGTCCTAGAAATATTTATATTGTGTCTAATAGGGACAGAATTTTTGAAAATGCTTTATATAGCCCCATTCTACTGTTGAGAGATTATTAATATAATGCACATACGTTTAATAACTCAGACTATGCTTGAGAGTGAAATCATGATAATCGATTCCATTTTCTACAGCTGCCTCTCTATCTAGGATAGAGAAATGAGCACTAAGCTTAGATGCTAGATGCAAGCTCATTTCTATGTGCATCTTGAGTCTACCACTTATTAGTGTAGACTTAGGTAAGTTGCTAATTTTTCTATGCAGCCATCTCCTCCTTTGTGAAATAGACATGGTAATAACAAAACCATACCAAAGAATTATCTTGGGGTCTTATGAGATCAGCAATGCAAAGAATTTAACATGGTTACTCTAAGAAGATGGGCTGTGTGTACACCAGGCTGGATGTGACTTGATTTGCCCTGTGGCACAATTAATCAAGAATGCTGGTTCTTGGTTACTGTCACAAGGCTGTGAGCTGGGTTCCCGGAGAAGTGCTTGTTTGATCGAGGCTTTGTGTACTTACTGGATTCCCTGAGCAGCTGTGCTCTTTCACACTGGATTTTTCATCTAAACACCCTCAGAATCTTTTCTCTTTACTGAAAACTCTTCTTTACTACTCACACTGCCCTGTGTTTTAGTGCCTCAAATAATTTTATTCTCATGTTGAGCTATCTGATAACTTTCCAAGTTATTAAGTGCTACCTACACACACAGACACACAGACACAGACACAGACACAGACACAGACAGACAGACAGACAGACAGACAGACACACACACACACACACACACACACACACACACACACACACCACGCTCTTCAAAAAGCCACGTTATACTGGTCACACTTTATTGGTAAGAAATTTACACTAGATTGATGGAGCTGGGGAGTAGAAGAGCCAGTACCCAATTTAGGGATTCATTTAGTAATTGCAGCTTCTGAAAATGGGATCTGAGATTGCTGGTCTGAAAGGTTTAAAGGCAACAAGACTTCCTAGTGTTTTAATGCTAGACACATTGAAATTGTGATCTTCCAAGGCCAGCTGAAATGGAATGCTTATGTAGATAGCTTGAGTGGCCATGGAGCCCTTCCCCATACCCTTTGTATAGCCTGGATGCCCAATGAATCCTGACTGGTGGGCTGACAGCTTCTGGCTAAGTTCTGGAGTTCAGTGAGAGGGAATACAAACCCAGAGTTTCATTGTTTCAATCATTCTTTGTAGCTGGAATCTTAAAATGTCTTATTAATAAAATCAAACCTGAGGCCAGTTATTGGGGTGAATGCTGGAAGATCAGAGAAGCAGAACAAGCCACAGTTTCCTCACCTTGCCAGTTCCTCAGCTGGTCTTGTTTCCTCAGACTGCAAGCTTCTGAATCCTCTTCTCAATGGCTCTCAGCTGAACCATGCTGCTCTAAAGCCTATGCTTAACCAGCCAAATGCTTCTAGTTTCTGGTCTTCACGCCTTATATAATCTTTCTACTTTCTACCATCACTCCCTGGGATTAGAGGCTGGATTTCTGGGATTAAAGGTGTGTGTCTCCATGCTGGCTGTATCCTTGAACACACAGAGATCCACCTAGCTCTGCCTCCCAAATGCTGGGATTAAAGGCGTGCACTACCACAGCCCAACTTCTGCTATGGCTTGCTCTGACCCATTTTCTAGCCACCATTTTTGGATCTGTTGTAGTGGCTGTCTGTTCTCTGACCCCAGATAAATTTATTAGGGTGCACAGTATTGTGGGGAACACAATACCACCACATTTTCTTTCCCCTAGTTCTTTACTGAATTAATACAGTCATGTGCCATGTAATGATGAATTGAATGTATGGCTTCCCATCAAGTTATGCTGCCTATCGATGTCACAACTATCTTCATTTAAGTACATGGCATGATATTTTCACCATGGTGAAATCACCAAATGATGCATTTCTTAGAAGATACCTGTGTAGTTACACAGCATGCCTTTGTATATAATTTCCTGATAGCTGGTAGGATGTAAGGCAAGATTACATCTGAACTAGAGGAGGAACATGGTGGTCAGTGATTGGAACAGGGATTAATAAGCTCCCGAGTATCTCTTTTGTGGGATGAGGTCAGGTGTTTACAGTTCATTTAAAGTCTACTTGCATTTAGTTAGTGTGTTCTGCATTGTTGTATTGGACCTTCAGTTTGGAGAAGCAGGGTATAGGGGGATGTTCTATAGAAACAGACCAGGGCTGACTCTGTAGGTTTGCCCATTCAACACACATCTTTTATAGTACGCCTTCCTCTTCCACAGATGTTGGCAAGTTATTGATACCTTTGATTTCACATGCATTAAGAACCAACCAGGAAATTTCTCGTATTGTTTTTGATCTTGAAAAAAAGAGTCACATTTTATTGGTATGAAACTTGCACTGGGCCCACAGACTGGAGGAGACCCAGTATTCAAACCTAAGCATTGATTTAATCATTGCAGTTTTTAATGTAGGTAAGTGTCTTGGGCTCTGCCAAACCCATGAATCAGATTGCAGATATAGGCCATTGTATCTGTGGCTGAAGAGCATATGCAATGGCGGAAATGTCTGAGTATATAGGGTGTTGTGACAGAGCTCCTCAAGTCCTTTCTCAGTGAGACCCAGAGTAAGCCAAAGTGGGGAGGCCAGTGGGGACTGCTAGCTAAGTTCCTCGGTTTGATTGCTTTGTAGCAACAATGGACTGCTCTATGGCTGGCTAGAATGTTGGGGTCTCTAGGAATTCTGTCAGTGACACGATTCTGTTGTTTACAAAGTTCCCTCCTGCTTCAGCTAACCAGAATGTCTCTTGGCATTTTTTATTGAAAACTGTCCCAGTGTGTTGGGGTTTTTAGAACCTATCATGCTTTGTTCTGGCTTCTTCTCAAGAAGAAAATAGGCATGTTGGACTTACCCAACATTTATTGTGAAGATTAAGCACAATGGATTTCTAAATTGCATGGGGACACTTCATGACAACTAGTGCTGAGAATTTTCTTTGCACCCAGGAGGCTTTGCATTGACATCTGGAGTCAAGACAATTCCAGAGAACTATGACTTCAGAGTTTATATAAAAGTGATATATTGTGTCTCCATAATTTCTCAATGGGATATTTGAATTGTTTCTTCTTCCATTAGGTGAAGTCTATCATGCTTCTCATTACATTTTAGAGATAGTGATTTTGTGGATTATTCTTGGGCTTTAGAATTGCTGACCACTCAGGATTGTTAATATTGTACCTTATTTTCTTAGTTTTTCCATGTTCATAATCATATCTTGTAGCTGTTTGGTGGTGGTGGGGGCATGACAGGGGTTGTGGGTTTGTGGAAGTCAAATTTCCCTTCTGCTAACGAGACTTACTGTGCTGCAATTCCAGGAGGAGTTTATGTAAAAGCTCATATGGACTCCATAGGTTCCCTCTTCTGAGTTCCATAGAAACACAGCTCACAAGGAGGAAGCTGGGTTTACATAGAGGTAAGCTACTTCCTACAAGTCTGTTCAGTTCAGCTTGTTTTTGACATTTGAAAATATCTAACTTGCAGGTCCGAGTCTGGTAGCCTCAGCAGATGGTAAGGGATGCTTGAAGTGACCACAATCAATGTCCAAAAGTATTAAGTGCAGGAGCCAGGTCTTAAGGAAGTTCTCACAAGTGATTTTAGGCATGAGGGCTAAGCAGGTAGACTGAAGTTGGAGTAGAATTATGTCAGATGGCAATAAATTTTTGATTGGAGGTGGGAGTGCAGTGAGGACTTGTAGAAAGATGTTTATGGCCAGCTGATGGGGTAGCTTGGTATACTTATATGTATGTGTGTGCACATACATGCCCATGTGTATATTTGGCAGAGGAATATAGGGGATGAGTAGTGAGACAATCACAATTTATGACTTTGACTGAATGAGAGACCATTCTGCAGGGAAAAGAGGCATTGTCTCTGTATTGAAGTTCTGCCAAAGCAAATCAGAATAGCCAGACATCCAATAGCAGGAAGGGAGTGTTCCATAGGCTTACATAGCTTCAGTACTTAAACAGAGAAATAGAAAGTGTTTGTTCTTAATACTGGTGGTGAATACACTGCATTTAAATTTGGGCATTATCTTTAGGGTTATGTGTGATTGTCTTGAGCCCCAGCTATTTGGAGGTAAGGCTCTGAGTGTTCTCTCTGCCACCACCACCATTAATTCTGGAACCAGGAAAGAGAGTTGCAGGGCGGCAGAGGAAGAGCTGGTGCAGGCTGGGACTGACTGACAGATGGGGAGCAGAAGGAGGGGAAGGCACTGTGAGTTCGAAAAGGAAGCTATAAAATTAATTTGCCTTCCCTTTATGAATGAGACATTAGCAGTTGCTTTTGGGCCAATTACGTTGGCCATCACATTTTAATAGTGGCAGTTACAGCCAGTTTAATTAGTAAGTTTTTGTGAGTAATTTAACATTTCACTGAACGAGAAACCATTCTGAGGGGAAAAGAGGAATGCTCTAAATAATATTCACATCTTTGCAAAAGCCGATCATTTAATAAGTAGACACCCAACAACAGAGAACTGTTGCTCCATATTTTTAAAGTGACAGTTTAATTAGGTATTTAAAGTGGAAAAATAGAAACACTGTTTGCCATCAGGACTGGTGACAAATAAGTCAGGATTACCTTTTGGCATTTAAAAAAATTTTTTTTTCTCTCTCTAGTACTTCCGTTCCAATTTGCTATTGAATTTAATTTATTTTCCATTTTCCTCTTACTTTTAGCTTGACTCCACAAACTTCACCACCATTTCCATGGCTGCCATTTTGCTTGAGGTTCTCACTGACAGCATTTTGGGGTGCAGATAAAGAGGGCATCAACTCTCCACTGTCACCCTCAGCAGCCCAAGGAGTTCCTCAGGCATGCTAAGATCCTGCACTCAAGCCAAACTAGGATTTGTGGCTTCAGTGAAGCAAAGAATTTCAGGACTAGTCTATGCTAGTCTGTGACGTAGCTAGACTATACTGCAAAGTTAGAGATTTATCAAAGATATTGGAATCTAGGGTGAAACTTGTCAACCGGTAGCAAAAGGGTCTCAAAAGAAATACCAGGAGTGTGGGCTTAGGCTTCTCAAAGAGGAACCTGGGATTATAGTTTTTACAATTGTCATATATAGGACTTTGGTCAGGTTGGAAGTTCTTACTGTCATATCATTGATGGTTCCTGAGGGGCACTGGACGGGAATTACAATCAATGAGGTAAATTTTCAGCTCACAGAGATACCCAAAGGTAGGGTATCTTTACTATAAACAGTTTTTAATGTATTTATTTGTATTTTGTGTACATTGGTGTTTTGCCTGCATGTATCTCTGTGTGAGGGTGTCAGATCCCCTGGAACTGGAATTATAGACAGTTATGAGCTGCCATGTGGGTGCTGGGAATTGAACCTGGGTTCTCTGGAAGAGCAACCAGTGCTCTTAAACATTGAGCCATCTCTCCAGCTCCTATAAACGGTTTTGAGATTTTTCAGGCATTGTCTGAGGAAAGGAATGAGGTCCTAACCAAAGGTCATGTGTATTCTGGCCTTCAGCTTAGGTCTTTGCTGCTTTAACATGAACTATCTCTAGATGAACAGAATTTTAAAGAGGACTGGAAGTGCGGAGCTCTGGAAATGATGGCTATGCTATATCTACTTGAAGGTGAGGTTGGGATGTTATATAGAAGTTACATAAAGAGGGATTCCTTCTTCTATACCTCTTTTCGAACCACCTGCCCCCATGTCCTTCTCAGGACAAGTAAGCACTCCTACACTTTTAGGTGGAGTTTATGTTTTATAAATAATATCTGTTATTAGTGTGTGGAAGAAAAAGATTAGCCAAGGGTTACTGGACTGTGCCTTGGAAGTTTGGTGATGATACAATTTTACTTTTGGTTTTTAGAATGGGAAAGTTGACCACTGATTATATGTACAAAGGGACTTCTAAGAGAAGGTAAGAATCACAGACAATTTAAACTCTGTGACCCCAAGGAAGAGATAGGAGCAATGGCTTCCATCTACCTGCATGTAGAAATTCACTTCCAAGGGTTTTGGAGGATAAAGTTGACATTAAAATCTTAGCAGGATCATTTCATTCAGATGCTTCATCCTAGACTTCCTCCTAACACAGTGGTGGTTTGAATAAGAATGACTCCTATATGTTCATGTATTTGAATGCTTAGCATCAAGGAATGGAACTATTTGAGAAGGATTGATGTGGAATATTACTTTAACTGGGTAAAGGTGTGTTACATTTGTTTATGCTGCATTTGTTTAATGATGTAAGGGTGTGTGTTTAATTATGCAAAGATGTGTTACTTTTGTTTCGCCTTGCCTGCCTAAGGCACCTGATAGGCTAGTAAAAAGCTGAACAGCCAATAGCTAGGCAGGAGAGGGATAGGTGAGGCTAGTGGGCAGAGAGAATAAGTAGGAGGAGAAATCTAGGAAGAAAGAGAAGGAGGAGGAGAAAATGAGTGAGAAAGAGAGGGACATGCCCAGGGGCAGAAGCCAGGCACTCACCAGTAAGACAGGAGAAACAGTGAAAGTAAGATATATAGAAGTAAAGAAAGGTAAAAAGCTCTGAGGTGAAACATAGATGAAGAGAAACAGGTGAAGTTATGAGAGCTAGCAAGAAAGGAACCTAAGCTAAGGCCGAGCATTCATAACTAATGAGAAGTTCCATGCCATGATTTGGCAGTTGGTGGTCTGAGAAAGCCTGTTACAAAGGATTAGGAGGGGCCTGGTGAGATGGCTCCATGGCTAACAGCACTGACTCTTCTTCCAGAGGACCCAGGCTCAATTCCCAGCACCCACATGGCAGCTCACAACTGTCTGTAACTCCAGTTCCAGGGCATCTGACACCCTCACACAGACATACATGCAGGCAAAACACCAATGCACACAAAATAAAAATAAATAGATTATTTAAAACAAAACAAAACAAAACAACAAACGATTAGAAGGTGTGACCTTGTTGGAAGAAGTGTGTCACTGGGAGTGGGCTGTGAGGTTTCAAAAGCCCAAGCTAAATCCGGTGGCTGTTTCTCTTCCTGTTGTCTGTGCATCTGGATGTAGAACTCACAGCTCCTTCTCCAGCACCATGTCTGCTTGTGTGACTCCATGTTCTCCGCCATGATGACAATGGACCAAACCTCTGAAACTGTAAGCAAGCCAGAATTAAATGCTCACTTTTCTAAGAGTTGCTGTGGTCATGGCATCTTTTCATAGCAATAGAACACGGACTAAGACACCTTCCTTCACTCTGTGTCTGCTTTCACCATGGCTCTTCCTATAAGGAGACCAGTCACATGGATTAAGTTCCATTCCAGTGACCTTACTTTAACTCAGTTGCCTCCTTAAGAGCCCTTATTTCTCTGTTCACCCCGTGAGTAAAGTGCTTACAGTGTAACATCTGACATTAAATTCAAGTTTCAAATTTTACATGACTCCTGACTTGATGCACATTAATAAATTACTAGGGTTTTTTTTCTTGCTGTTTAAAAGAAATCCATCTCAAATACACTCACACTCTGAGGTACTAGGAGTTAGAGTTTTGACATGTGGTATTAAAGGATTCAGCTCCTACTAGATGGTCAACTTCTGCCTAAAGTTAGTCTTTGTCCTAGTATTAAAATAGGACTTTCTGGTCTTTATTTGTATATATGGAACATGAAGGATCAGGGATAGGTTTGAAGGGCCGAGGAGATAGTTTAGCAAGCATGAAGATGAGTTCAGATCCCCAGGGCCCATGTAAAAATGGCCTGTGCAGCTGCAGCAGTTTCAGGCCATGGGAGGTGGGGACAAGAGGCTTGCTGGTTAGCTAGTCCAACCAAATGGTGTGCTCCAGGTTTCAGTTGGGGATTAGTGTTTGAAAAGGAAAAGATAAAAGATTGCAAGGTTGCCAGAATTTAAAGCAAGAGTAGAGAGTCATGGAGTTACCTAAGTCAGGTCATTGCTTTGCCCACTGGATACTTTTTTTACCTCCTTTCCCATTTTGGTAACGAATAGTTCAAGAGATGTGTTCTTAATGTGATTCAACTATGTAGAAATAGTCTTTATTAGAAGTATTGTGGGGCTTCATCTTGGTTATCAGCTTGACTAGATCTGGAATTGACTATGGGCAACCTCTGGGCATGCCCCCTGTAAAGGACTTTCCTGATTATACTAATTAAGGTGGGAAGATGACACATTTTTAACATAGGTTGCATCTTTCAGCAACAGCCCAGAAATAAGGAGGTTGGAATGCAAAACTTTAACATGCTCAAGAGTTCATCCACCCTCTTGCTGCCACTGCAATGGTTGCTGACATCCCTTGCTGACATTGGAGCCCAGCTTTGTTGGCCTCCAACATGGTCTGAAGACCAGGGGTTCTCCCTGAATCTTCTAGGCTTAATTTCTGAGTTTTTTTTTTTAAAGTATTCCCTTTTTCATTAAAACCTGGCTAGACCATAGTTTGAGAATATAACAGAGTTCTCAACTGAGCTTGTCATCTGACTGGTGGATCATCATGTCATTGTCTAACAGCAAGCAGACAGCTCTCTTCCAGCAACAAGTCCCTCAGAGTAAGAAAGAGCTGGCTTGTAGCCACAATGCTGAGTATGGTGCAAATGTCTGCTCTGTTGCAATGTCTCAAGCTGCATGTTTCTAGGTCATTCAGCACTCACGTGTGTGGTGGTATTGTGTTCCCCAAAATATTGTGCACTCTAATAAACTTACCTAGGGTCAGAGGACAGAACAGCCACTAGATAGACATAGAGGCCAGAAAATGGTGGCACACACGGCTTTAATCCTATCACTTGGGAGGCAGAGATCCATCCAGATCTCTGTGAGTTTAAAGCCACACTGGAAACAGCCAGGCATGGTGACTCACACCTTTAATCCCAGGAAGTGAGCCTTTAATCCCAGGAAGTGATGGCAGAAAGCAGAAAGGTATATAAGGTGTGAAAACCAGGAACTAGAAGCTTTTGGCTTGGTTAAGCTTTTAGGCTTTTGAGCAGCACAGTTCAGCTGAGACCCATTCGGATGAGGTCTCAGAGGCTTCCAGTCTGTGGAAACAGGATCAGCTGAGGAACTGGCAAGGTGAGGAAGCTGTGGCTTGTTCTGCTTCTCTGATCATCCAGCATTCACCCCAATACCTGGCCTCAGGTTTGAATTTTATTAATAAGACCTGTTAGGATTCATGCTACACACATGGACAGTGGTGTGTTTTCCTATTCCTCAACACAGGACATGTCTGTTGGTCATTTGAATATGGCTTTGTTTCCTTGTGTTTTGATTTCTGCCTTGGGATATTTTCCTGGAATCCAGCATGGTCCAGTTACATCATAATGACAGTCTGGAGGGCTGGTTTGGATAAGCTCTTATGTCTGCACAGTGTGTATCATCACGTTCACGCCACTGTCATTGTGTACTGACCAGAAGTCCATCCCTCCTCTTCTCACTTGTCTGTCTCTGTCCCTCTCTGCATAACAATTCTCCACACCTTTCTAATCACTGTACTGAGTGTATGTCATGTGTTTTATCTGAAGTCAGAGGAAGAGATGACTTTGAAAACCTCTAGAGACGGGTTTTACCATCTGGTCCGATCCCAAGGTGGGAATCTCTTCGGCCACAGACTAAGGGAGATATCACTGTACTGGGCTAATTTTCGAGCTTTTAAATTCCAGTCCTGTGATCCCAAGAGAGATCCCAAACACATCCCTGTTCTTGTATGTGAATGTTTAGACTGCATTCTGCCCTTTTCTCTGCTGCAGTTCTGAGGTACACAAGGTCTGGGGAGTGGGTCACAGCCTACAAATCTGTGTGATCCTGGGGAGGGAGGGGAAACAGACCATTCCCAACCAGAGTGAGACTCCAACACAGCTTCCCCCCCTCAGACCTGTCTTGCTCACGGCAGATGAGTGTGACAGGAGTTGCTCTTGGGCTTGTCATCCCATCCTCCGTGACTTTATTGTCATCAAGAGGTGTTATGGGCACATTTCCACAGGTATATAAAACATTAGACATTGACAGCATACATCTGTCTAGAGCCATCTGTTGGCTGATTGCTTATCACTCATAGGTTGACATGTTGGCTCTCTCCCTCTCTCAATCATTTATTTTTTCCAACCTTATTAGCCAAAATTAAAGACAAAACACAATATGACTTTATTATTTACTTTATTTCCTTTTTTTGTTTCAAAGTCAATGATTCTCCTTTAGCCAGCTTACAGCTTTTTTTTTTCCTTCCTTCTCATTTATGGAGTTGGCCAGTCATTTCACTTAGCTATTTATATATAACATTTATAAGGAGTTTAGTACATACCAAGTGGCAGTTCTTGTTAAAATGGAGAGGTAAAAATACATTTATTTCATGGAGGACTTTAGAACTGAGTCCAGTGTTGACCTAGGCAGTGGGTAGAGAAGGGAGCTGCTCATGTCTGAGGAACAAGCTTAAGGGAACCTCAAAGTTTTAAGAGTCTCTTAACAAGTTACAAATTTATTTAATTATCAGTGAGCACATATTTTCTACAAGTAACTAAAGTTCACATCTGTCCAAACCTCACATTCTATTTTGTCCAGATTATTAATGGAATTACTAAAAACAGACTTAAATCTATCAATGTGACAACTACCTCTTCCCACGAGATAGGCACTCCCCCTTATCATGTGCTAGCACTTGTCTCATTATCTACCTTTCCATGTCTGGATGAGGCCAGGAAAATTATGCTAATTTTATTACTAAGACCATAGAATTTCAGTTAATTCTACTCTGGAGAAGTATGCTGGATTTCCTTCATGCTCTGTTACATTTATAACTTAACTTCCCTTGATCGCACCATGGCATGAATGTTGAATTTTTTCTTGCCATTGGCAGATTTAGCTTATTAGCCACACTTAGTCAAGTAAGTGGCCTGACCCCAAGGCCACTGTTCTTCCACCCAGTGCCTCACTTTCTCACAGTTCTCCCTTTCTCTGATTTGCCCATACAGCTGTGCTAGGTAAAAATGATTTTGTCAACCTGAACATGAAGGCTGTGTTTCTGTCATTCCATCACTTTGGATTTAAGCCACTTTGATCTAATCATTTAGTGCCAGAAGCTTCACAGTGCTGCTTTAGAATTTTCTATCAATACATATTTTATAAGTCCGTATGCTTTCCTGGCTTATAGTCACATTCTTGAAATTAATGTGATGCCTAGGCCCCTCTGGTCACCATCCATCTTATTTGTAAATGTCACTTCTCAGCAGCTCTTTTCCCTGGAAACTATAAATACAAATTCCATTCTGGTGTGCTCTCTCTCTTCGATGAGTCAGATTATTCTGACCTCTTCTTATCTTTCTGCAAACCGTGAACCTACAATCTGGACATCCTGTTCCCTGCCTGTTCTGTCTGATTTTCCTGTGCCGTATTGGTTCAGCTCTTGGCTGGGCACCATGAGGGTGGTGTTTGTGGACCCCTTTCATTCATTCATTATTATTATTATTCAGGGGAACAGAAGCAATCTAACTTCCTCAGCCCCGAATCAAAGGCACTTTTACCTGCTTGGGGCTTTTGATCCACCAAATAGCTGAACATTCCTAAATTTACTCCACAGACATCTAATTTCTTTGTCTGACTGAATGTCTACTGTGCCTTTCAGTATGTGACAGACACAAAATTTCGAGTGGATCAGAGAGAAAGGAAGGAATAGTGTGCAGACCTCCTCCTATGGCTCTGTCCATTTGATTAGTTGGCACTCAGAAAAAGGCTCCAGGTTGCTGGCTTTCGAAGTCCCTGAGCATGAAGCAAGAAATAACTGGCCAAAGAGATAATTTGTACTCTAGAAGAAACCCCAGGCATTAAGCCTGGGCAAAATGCCATCATGTTAATCATTGAACCCACAGTAAAAAGAAATAGAATAGGGTAGGTGGGCAAATGGCTGGAAAGCCAGTCCATAGAAGAATTCACCTTTCTCTAGCCTGGCAAGAGAGTCCGAGGAAGAAATCAACTCCACATCAGCTTTGAGCCCTGTCCTTGGTTTAACCCTCCATATCCCACAGCCTGTTTATCCACATAGAACTACCAACATATGCCCATCACTCTGGGAGGAGATGTAGATCCCAGGGAGCAGCCATCTTCAAGGGTAAAAATGAAAACACAATAAAGGAATGAAAATGAGGGGAAATGATCAGAGGCATGAGAGTTCGACAGAAGACATGGCTAAGGAAAGCATTTGCACAATACCAAATAGAAAAGGATTTAGGACTTCTTGCTTCCAAGTTCCCCATGGATGCCAACAATGACATTGTTCTTGCTTTCATTGGAGATGATGAATGAGGCTATGAAAAGAGGGAACACAGACTCAAGGGCACTATTTTCATGTGAACAATTCTCAAACTAATCTGTACAGCTCATTTCTTAAAGCAAGGAAAATACTCCAAGTTTTCAAGGCAAGATGTGTCATATTAAAGGAAAGAGTGAAGCTTCAGACTTATAATCAGAACCTGTGGCTTCAGAGCCTGAGCACCTTCAGAAGTCTGTAGAAATTAATCACTGAGAAAATCAAGTGCACAGAAAACTTGCTCTCAAGAGAAAGATATTGCCCATTGGTCAGTGCAAACTGTATGTCAATTTTGCTGCCATCAAATGCTGACTCTACATTGAGTTAGGTGGAGTTAATAATAGAATATTCTGTGGGCAGAGAGTAATGTATCAGCACAGGGAAATTCTTTTAACCATGATTGAAATGAGCATTTTAGAAGTCTGTTCAGAATACTCCATTCATATCTAATAGAGAAATGAGATGAACTCTGAAGTTGTTCATTGCTCATTGATCCAAAATGAAATCTTTATTGGATACTTCTCCTGGAGACAGAATTATATGTTGCTTTGCA
>NC_050451.1:62588381-62730881 GCF_903995425.1 Onychomys torridus | reverse complement strand
CTTCTTCGCTTTTAGTTTATGTTAGATTTAATGGCTTCAGGGTAGAGCCTTTGATTCCCCCAGATGGGCTCAGGGGATGTTAAGAGTCAGCAGGTGACAGGTTGCTGTTTGAAGGGCACTTTGTTTCAGTCTCATATCTCATTTTCAATCCAGAATATCTTTATTCAATCACATTATTACACACACACACACACACACACACACACACATCCACGTGCGCGCGCGTACACGCACCCGCACATACACATATGTATATAAAGACTTTAGTTGTATTTTTGTTTATTTTGTGTGTGCATGCATGTATCATGGTACCCATGTAATATATTGTGGTTAAGAGACAACTTCTGGGAATTGGTTCTTCTTTCCTTCCAGCGTGTAGGTTCTTGGGAAGAAACTTAACTTGTCAGTCTTGGTAGAAGAATATCTCTATCCATTGAGCCATCTTGACAGGCTTGATTTTTATTTATAAGAGAGCAGAAATGTATAATCTCCGTGTCTGGTCATACTTGTGTTCCTGGGCTAACATAAAGTCCAACAACAATTTTACAGGTGTCTGCCTGAATGATCTAGCAGTTTCTGGTAACAATACTAATATGAGAAGAGGAGAAGAACATTATCTTCCCTTCTTAAATATTTGTAGCTTAGGGGTGTGTTTATTGGGAGAGAGTTCCATGTGCTGGGCCAATATGGCCTCTCTTGGTTATCTTCTTTATGGTAAGTTATTTTAAGCTTTGTCTCCTAGTCACTGTTTGTCTTTAGTTTGCAAAGCCTTTTTATTTGATACACAGAAAATCTATATTTTGGTGAGGCTAAATCTCCCTCTTGTACATGTTTTTCTAGACTTTGCCTCAAATGACTATTTATAGCTAAAATATTGTGAAGACTTACTTTGTTCTGCAAACAGCATTTAAGCTCTTTTACTTCCTTTCATTCATACCATAAAGAAGCGCCTTAACTTCATACATAGTCAATAATCATTTTTACTACACTATTTAAATACTAATTTGTCTTTTTATTTGAGTATCACTTTTGTCTTAGACTGATTTGCATTTGTATATGATATTGAACCTTTGTTTCCTGTGTTGCCTTATAAGCTTATTTTGGTGTCAAGATGACATTTTACTTGGTATACATTTATAGAATATTTTGATATTTTGTAAGTAAAACTTTCCTATAGTGACATGACATGAAGGTTTCTTTAACAAGTTACTTAGTAATGTCCCCTCCTTTTTTGTTTTGCCTATTTTCACTTCCATGTGTGTTTTAGAAATAGCTTGCCAGGTTCCATAGAGAGTCTAGGTGCTATTTTTTTCCTTAAGGGTTGCTTTGAATTTATAGTTTTCAAGAGATAATTTATATAATAATTTAAAACATTAGTGCTTTTTCCTAGAGTCCTGACATAGTTTTTGCATTCATTAGATGTCTATAAATCCTTATTTGCTTTATAGTCTTTTTTCACGAACAAAATATAGACAGGCATTTGGTTACTTGAAGACACTACTTCATTGCCTTCCAACACCCACTGCTGATATCATAAGTCTGATGCCACTTTGATTTTAAACATTGTGTAGTTATTTTTTTCTTTTCTATTTTTGAGCAGTTTTATTGTTAGTTTTTCTGATTTCTTTGCATCCATTAGGACAGATGAAGGGTGGTTGAATGTCTTGTGATGGTGGATTCAGGGGCATGGTGGAACACACAAAGGGAAGTTTTTGGGTCTTTTTTTTGAGTCTTTAACTCACATGTAGGGAACCCTGCACTAATGATAGCCCTATAGAAGGTACATTTTGATCACTAGCTGTTTATCACTCTAAAGGCAGTGGAACCTGGGAGAACAGAATCTAAAAATGAGGTGAAGTCTCATGCAATAGCTAACTTTATTCAGAGCATCAATTAATACTCTGAGGGTTAAGTAAGGTCACCTGAGTAAAGTTTTCATAAGTTCAAGATGTATACAATCACAAGGACAAGTTGCATGTGGCAAAACCATGTTTTTCTATAGAGGCATATAAACAAATCATGACACCAGTTGTAACTGTTAATCTGAAGTCAACTCACTCCTGTCTGCTTAACCTGGGAGGCCCAGAAAAGCACATTCCAAGAATAATTCTGCGTTTTTGAAGAAACTGAGGTCATAAGACTCTTGGTTTTGTTTGTTTGTTTTGTTTTTTGTTTTTTTGTTTGTTTTTCTTGGAGTTTTCTCACAAACACTTAGAATTCCTCTCACAAGACTCCATTCTTGGACTAGGTTCCAACAACTGGCAATTTTGCTGGCATATCATGGAAGATCTTTTTTGTTTTCACGGAAGTTTGAAGTTGAGGCTCTCTTTCAACAGAAGAGCAAATAATGTTGTCATTAATCCTATCTCTAAATCTTACCCATATCTTATATAGTAATAAGCATGGCTTATTGGAAAAGAAATTTAGTCATTTGCCGCTGCCTCAGTCAACTGTGGTTTTGCTTGTAGTTCACTCTTAAACACATCCCAGAAGGTTCCATCATTCCTTATACTTGGCAATTGGATTTTACTTTCTGAGACTTTGTTCATCTTACTGTCTCAGAACACTGTATAGTCGGTTCTTGTGAACTGTGACAATCAGATAAGAAAAGAAGGAACATCTCATTTCCTACCCACGTACCACTGGCCATTAACTCAGAGTTGATGGACTTTGGGCCATCAGGAAGCATATGTCAAGGAGACAGATCTTTCACTGTAATATATGTGCCTCAGATAGTCTTAAAATCTGTTGTGGTTGATGTGTGTATTAAGAAATATTTGAAGATCCTTTCCATTGAACTATGAGTTCTTGGTTATTTTTGTGAAGTTATAAGAAATATAAATTATGAAGTCAAGGTGACAACATCTCACAGACATGTAAACTGCAGTGATTTATCAATGAGAATCCATAGAACTTACAAAGTATGATCCCAACGACTTTCCTAAGTACTTTGATGATAGGTTATTTATTACTGTAGTTGTGGTGTTTATTTATTTATTATTTTTTTTAATGTAAGGACTTTTTGTGCAGCTCAGGCTAGCATGGAAGTCATGTTGATATTTTCTCAGCTGGCATGTGCCAGACTACTAACTTTATTTTCAAAGCCTTGCATTGGAAACCATTTCTATGATTATTATTTTGTTGTTGTTTTTGACACGCTATGAAAGAAAGAGTTTTAAAATGCTGACTAAGCACTTCCTGTGCACCTGCTATGTCAGCGACCTTGAATAGAATGTGCTATTTTAATGCACACATCTGTTTTAAGCAACTATAGCTTCAAGTGAAGTCTGTAGCTCTGACAGTTTTCTAGTTCTGATCAAGTTTAACGTTTTGGGCTGGAAAGTATGGAGAAAGCATTTGTAATGCTAAAGGAATTAGCAGTTAAGAAATCTCCCACTTGCACTGAAACAATAAAGGAAGATGCTTCCAGGGCAAAATCTTACCCAGTGAAAAACTCCAGCTTGTAAAATAAAAATTCATTTGAAAAGAGAGTCTGGACTGAGAACACTGATAACGGGGTATCTTTCTTTTCCTGTTGCTGTAATAACATGTGAACAAAAGCAACTTAAGGGAGAGGAGTCGACTGTGGCTCACAGCTTGATAGTACAGTGTCTGGTCACATTGCATCCGTAAACAAGAAGCAGAATGAGGAATTTTTGGCTCAGTTAGGTTTCCTCATTTTACACAGTCTGAGACCCAAACCCAGGGAAGAAGTTGCATACTTTTAGTGTGTGTCTTACCATTTCAGCTAACCTAATTTAGAAAATCCCTCACATGCTAGCGTCTTTGGTACAGGAAGGTACCCTGTCCACTACTAAAGGAGAAAAGTAAACGCCAACCTGTCCACAAACTCTATAATGATGTCTTGCCTGCAAGATATTCTAGTGCAATGGCGGCACACACTTTGTGGGAGGACCGAACCATATCTGATTTGACTGAAGGAACACTGCATAAGATGGAACCCATACTCAACACTGCTTGGCTGATGAAGAACCTGAGACTAGGTAACCCAAAGACCTAGGAGAAACCCAAATACTACTGTCCTAATACAACAAAACAATAAACAAACAAAACACAAAACAAAACAAAAATGTAGCAATAAAATGACTCCTAATGACATTCTGCTATACTCATAGATCAGTTCCTTGCTCAGCCATCATCAGAGAAGTTTCCTTCTACAGCAGATGGGAACAAATACTGACCCGCAGCCGGCCAGACATTATGCAGAGAGTGAGAAACCTTAGAACACTCAGCCTTAAATGGAATGTCTCCATCAAATCTCAGCCTTAAATGGAATGTCTCCATCAAATCCCACAGGGCTCTGTGAACTTGGAAGAAGAAGGGACCAGAGGGGATGGAGGTCACCAACAAAACAAGGCCCTCTGATAAACATGATCAGCACACACATGAACTCACAGAGACCAAAGCAGCATGCACAGGGCCTAGGGCTGCACCAGATGGAGTTCTAGAGCTGAAAGAAGTGGATACAAGTCTCCATCCCTAACCAAGAAACTATCCCCATCCCTAACCAAGAAACTATCTCCAATTGATAACCACTTGCAAACGTAATTTGGTTTTCTCAAAGGGAGTCTCACTGGGGAAACAAACTTCTCTTAAGGGTAGGCCACATGCCCAACAGTAGATGAACAATTGCAAATGACCTCAATGGCATCTTTGAAGGTTACTTGTCATATAATGTTGTTTCAGGACCTTTTTCTTTTGTTTCTTTAAAAAAATTACACCATCATTATTTATATTAAATTTTGTATTATATTATCGTATATATTTTTCTCTCTATTTAACTTACTAGTCTTTTGTGTATATATTATGACTTCCAGTTGAGTATTTTTATGGGGTTCCTGAGTGTGTGAATGAGTGGCTCCCTGCAGCTGTATCTGTTTCTTATGCCTTTTCTTGGGCCCTTTTACTTGTGTTTGTTTGTTTTGTCTGATTCTGATGTGTTAGGCTTTGCTTTATCTTATTACATTTTATTTTATCTATTTCATTGTTATCCTTAGAGATCCATTTGTTTTCTTTTATTGATAAATTAATTTAATTTTATATATCAGCCACGGATTCCCCTGTCCTCCCTCTTCCCACCCCCTAGCCTTCCTTCCCAATCCATACCCTGCTCCCCCCATTCCCACCTCCTCCAAGGCAAGTTCTCCCTTGGGGGATTCAGCCCAGCCTGGTAGATTCAGTTGAGGCAGGGCAAGTCCTCTCCTCCCTGCACCAAGGCTGAGCAAAGTATCTCAGCATAGGTCCTAGGTTACAAAAAGCCAGCTCATGCACCAAGGATAGGACCCAGTCCCACTGCCTGGGGGCCCCTTAAACAGTTCAAGCTAATCAACTGTCTCACTTATCCAGAGGTCCTGGTCCAATTCCATGGGAGCTCCTCAGCTATTGGTTTATAGTTCATGTGTTTCTGTTAGTTTGGCTATTTGTCCCTGTGTTTTTTCCAATCATGGTCTCGATATCTCTTGCTCATATAATCCCTCCTCTCTCTCAACGACTGGACTCCTGGAGCTCCATTTGGGGTTTGGCTGTGGATTTGTGCATCTGCTTCCACCAGTCACTGGATGAGAGTTCTATCACGACAGTTAGGGTGTTCGGCCATCACCAGAGTAGGTCAGCTCAGGCACTCTCACAACCATTGCTAGTAGTCTGTAGTGGAGGTATCTTTGTGGACTTCTGGGGGACCTCTCTAGCATTCTGCTTCTTCCTATTCCCAAGGTGTCTTCATTTATCATGGTATCTCTTTCCTTATTCTCCCACTTTGTTCCTGATCCAGCTGGGACCTCCTGCTCCCCTAAGCTCTCTTTCCCCCTGACCCTTGCCCTCCATTATCCCCCCTTACCCCTGGTTTGCTCACGTAGAGCTCATCCATTTCTCTGTTGCTGGTTGATCCCTGTAAAGGCATGTGCCACCACCACCCGGCCCATTTGTTTTCTAATGGGAGACAGAAAGGAGGTGGATCCAGATGAGAGGGGAGGTGGGAAGGAACTGGGAGGAATGCAGGAGGAACCTCAGTCAGGATATATTACATGAGGGGGAAAACATTTTTAATATACATTTTTAATTTTTTAATATTTTTAATACACATCTCTCATAGCTATGCTTAGAGGTTAAATGATCCCTCCTTGGTGAACCTGGAGGTGCCTCCTGAATGATTCCAGATCCCTGTCAAGTTGACAGTTAACTTTTACCATCACACTGTGGTTCCTCATTGGAAAGCAACTACTTAGGGAACTGTTTTCTTGGGTTTACCCACCAAGACACTACATTATGGTAGAAGGATATCAGAACATAACCCCAGCTTGCTACAGAACTTGGCAATATTTTTCACATAGTTCTAGTTTTATAGACTCACAAAACGCCTGCACTGAAATTTCAGGAGGATACTGGGGCCCAGGTAATGCATGACAGGGCCAGATTCCCAGTACAGAATCCCTGAGAGGCCATTTCAGAAAGCAATGAAAGTAATGCTTAACTTTCAGTGCCATCCCCAGGACTATAGACATTCCCTGAGGAAACATGTGCACACCAAGTGTAGCCAGCCCAACAGGGAGAGTGTAGTTGCTGAAGGTGGCAGGTTCAGACGGAAAGGGATTCCCAAGACTGGTGGAGGCCAGTTGATTCCACCACGAGCTGCAGATAGCAGGCATGGAACTGAAGGATTTGAGTTAATGTTTCCCTGCTGCGTGTCAGTCTTGCTTTAGCTTAATCTTTCCCTATGTACCTCCACTTTTCTCCTCTGGCATGGGAATGCTGACTCTGTGCCATTATATATTGGAAGTGTATATCTTGTGTTTTGAATTTGTAGTTGAAGTTACAAAGTTGCTTTGTATCCCAGAAGAAAATTTGGACTTTGGGCCTTTGAATAACATTAGAACTATTGAGACTTGGGGGACTTTTGGATGAACAAATTGCATTTTGCTTTATGAGATGGCTCTGAGCTTTTGGGGACTAGGGGTAGAATATTATAGTTTAAAAGCTACCGGTATGTTTAGATGAACTTATGATGGTTATCCTTCACTGTCAACTTGAGTAGATCTAGAATCTCTTGGGAGGCACAGCTATATTTCTGTGATGTCCTTTCCAGGGAGGACTCACTCTGATGAGAAAATCCTCCCCAAACCCAAGTGATTATTATCCCATGGTATGAGGGCTCATACTGAATGGACAAGAAAAGAATAATGAAGCAAGACGAGCATCAAAATTCCCCTGCCTTTTGCTTCAGCAGAGGTATGAGGAGTCCTAGGCACATGTTCATATTGCCATGGCTTGCCCTGCCTTCCTTCTTACCATGATAGACTCTGCTTCAAGCATAAATAAGGCCACATAAATCTTTTCTCCCAAAACCTGCTTTTGGTCAGGCATTTGGTCACAGTGGTGAGAAAAGAGTAGCCAGCACATGCTCCTTGGTAAATGAGCCTGAGCATAGTTCTTTAGTGTGTGTTTTTAGAGAAATGGGGAATCTAGCATGTGTCAGTCGAGGAGGATTTGTGAATAATTGATTATGAGTCAGCTAGAAAATTAACTTTCAAATGTCCAAATCTCTTGAAATTAGAAGTACTAGCTAAAAGTGAGATTTTAAAAAAGTTTTTCTGAAGCAATAGAAGTTAAATTACAGAGACATAGAAAGAGTTAGGAATCATACAGTTTCTCCATCCTCATCCTTCCAACCATTGGATGATGGTGTAACATGGATTGAGTTCACTTTTTAAATATACTTTCTCATTAAAAATCATCATTTATCTATCTCTATATTAATTTTGTATGTGTCTGCATGTGTGTTACAGTTCACACATGTAGGAGTCAGAGGACAGTGGTGAGTGTCAGTTCCCTCTATCCGGGATATGGAGATGGAGTTCAGCTCTTCAGATCTGACAGCAAGGGCCTTTACCTGCTGAGCCACAGTGCCAGCCCTGTTTTCCCATTTTCAAAAGGCACACATTAATGCCCAAGACTGTAAGAATTAAAGACAATAAAGTTCATAAACACCTAAAATACATGGTTAGCTGTATGTTGACACTCAGAAATTCACTGTCCTATGAAATTACTTGAATTACTGTGTTTGCTGCTCAAGCTCAAATGTTATAGTGGTTTCTTAGGTAATATTTCTGTCCTAAATAAAATTATGTATTTCTTCATACACATAGAGCATCTTTTAGTATTCCCTAGAGACACGTACCACAGCTTGGCACCATAGTGAGATATTTCCCCCCAACAAATACATATCTTATTCTAAAAGAACGTGGATTTTACCTCCTCTCTGGCTATATGACTCAATTTTATTCCTTTTAGAAGAAAAATGGTTTCTCTCACTGTCTGAATTTACTGCACATTTCGAAGAAAAATAGTTGTAATCAGGTGAGTGCTTTATCTTCCAAACATCAATTTGCCCACCATCTCCCTCTGCTGTCCCAAAAGAGGCCTTCTTCCTTTACAAAGGGAATCTTCATTTCTCAGCCAGGCAGTTTGCTCCCATCAGCCTTTCCAGAGGATTCGGCTTCCTACTCTGTCACCAGTCTCTTCCTGTCTTCGGCATCACTACTACTGGTATGTAACTGCCTCAGTTCTGTTTATGCACATCTCACTTACAGCTCGATCTGCCTTTGTGGCCACTCTTGTCCCATGTCATACATTTCACCCTCCTGAAGCTTCGCTGTCTGCCTCTCCCAGGAAATGGCTCTTGTTGAGGACATCATCATCTATCTTAGCATGCCAAGCCTTGGGTGAGTCTCCTCTGTCCTTCTCCAGCATGACATCCCCGCTGTCGGCACAGACCATGGTCTGCTTTGTGAACTTTCTGACCATAGGTCCTCCGCTGACTCTAATGCCCTGATTCCTTTTCTACTCGCTGGCTGCTCTTTCCTGACTTCCCCCTCCTTCTCCTATACTAGACTAAAGTTTAGAATTACCAGATGTGGTATATTCTCCCAAGGAATGCTGGATGTTCAAATAATTGTCTATAAATATCTCCTCTCCTGGACCATTATCATCTTTAGTTTCTCTCCCTCTCTTTCCTCCACCTTCTCCTTCTCCTCCCTCCCTCCATTCCTCCCCCCTTCTTCTATTTTCTCTTTTTTCCTTTTCACCTTCCTCTTTAAGATAACGAACACATAGTGGTTACATTCTATTTTGCTCCTAGACATTGAGCCTTACATTAGACATACAAGGGTGATATACGCTGTGTTAAATCTTTGTGGTCTGCTAGCAAGCTTTACACAGAGATAAGCATAAACATTAGAGTTGCTGGGGAAGGCAGTTATAGTACCCAAGGGGCATTGAAGGCAAGGAAGGGCACAGTCAATGGAGAATTACTCTCTGAAACAGGCATGACCCACTCTGTTCTTATTCTAAACCATGTAGGGCGACCAAAGACTACGTGAAAAATTTAAAAAAGTCATTCAAATTCCAAAATCCAAGCCAAAAACAATCAGAAAGTCTTTCTTTAGCATAAACTTTTATTTTTATTGAGTAGTGTATAGCTATGCTTTTGTAAGTCCAAACGGTTCCATAGGCTTAATTTAGAAAGTAGAGCCTGCTCTAGGCTCATGCCTCTCTATATTTCTTATGTATTTCTTTCTGCTCAGTTTAGATATTGTCAGCTGGTTGGACTGTTTCTCTCTTATTTGTCTATACTGGGAAATAATAGATTCTAAGGGAAACAAGATTTTTTTGAAATCCTTTTGCTTCTTCAAGTCCATACATAATATAGAGTATTGATTTCTCCTGTGCACAAAGCTTATATAGACCTACAGTCAGGCCCTATGTTATGACTGTGGCGTGTTCCTCAGCTAACCCACAAAATATTGTTTCTTTCTTTCTTACATACTTTAAGGGATTGTATTTTAGTTTAACTTTAAACATTTACTATAAATTCGACACCCTGCCCCCAAATCTCTGCTAGAAATGAAAACGTATGCTTTGAGTGTCCAAAGACCCACTTTCTTTACTGTGCTGACTTCCTGTCTCTGAGTTCTCTTCCTTTCTGCATCTTACCCTCTATGACTCATCCTGGCCTCTCTGTCTCTGGTGTTTTCCAGTCAGGCCTGGGTCACACAGCTCTGGTTCTGGGCTTTTCTTTGCATTGGTATTTCTGCATTTATGCCCTTAGCTCGGTCACCCCTGGCTAGCTTCCCTTTCTTAGGGACACTTAGATTGGGAGTCACTTTTCTTGGAGACATGTAAATTATTGTTCTCTGGTCTAGAGTGGTACTGAGTAGCCTGGGTCGGTTCTTATTCTTCCCTGGCTACCGCCTGGCTTGAAGCATGAACTTCCATGGAACCTCCTTCCAGGAAGGGAAATGGTGTTGCTGGGCAAGTCTTTCTTTGTTTCCCTTTCCTCTTGTGCCAGGGAAGCTCAGTGGATTTTTCAATTTGAAAATAGATATGCTTTGATTTCTGAACTTTTCATTTTTAGAATTATTACTTTATGAGTTTTTCATTGTTTTCCCTTGTTGGAATTCTCATTCAGAATTCAGTGAATCATGAATTTTTTGGGGGGAGGGGGTTGTTTTCTGTCTTTTGAAGCTTCATTTTTTTCTATCTCTCCTTTTTGCTTTTGAATTTTTTTTTAACTCCTAGAGGCTCTCTTAGGACCAAAATGCCCATCGTTTGTAGTATTTTTTCATGATTATGCTATTTTATCTGCATAAGAAACACTGAGTTGATTTGTTCTTTTGTTCCTTTAATGTCTGCTCGTATTCTTTGTACCTTTGTGGACTGAATTTTTGTGTGCCATGTCACAGGCTTCCCTCAAATGTGTGATGGCATCCCAAGACCTTCACTCTTAGATGTTGTGAAATATTACCTTAACTGTGTAAAGATGTGTTGGATTTGTTTATGCTTCATTTGTTTTAAATATGTAAAGATGTGTTGCTACTTTACCTTGCCCACCTAAGGCACCTGATTGGTCTAATCAAAAGCTGAATCAAAAAAAACCAATAGTTAGGCAGTATAGGGGTGAGGGGCTGGCGGGCAGAGAGAATGAAAGGAGAAACAGAGGGAGACACTTGGGGCCAGCTAGCCAGGCAGCCTCCGGACAGCCAGACACAAAGTAGGACATACAGAAGGAAAGAAAGGTAAAAAGCCCTGTGACAAAATGTAGATGAAGAGAAACCTGTTAAGTTATAAGAGCTAGTGGGACAAGCACAAGATAAGGCCAAACATTCATAATTAATAATAAGTCTCTGTATCATGATTTGGAGCTGGTTGGTGGCTCAAAAGAAAGCCTGCTATACTTAGAAACCCTGATGCTAATCACTCAGGGGTGTGTGTGTGTGTGTGTGTGTGTGTGTGTGTGTGTGTGTGTAGTGATTCCTTTTAGACCATTTTATTGGTGGAGATCATTATCCCATTAGTATTCTTGGGTATTTCTCTTTGAGCACTGATACTTCCATAGAACAGAAGAAAACAACCTGTCTGAAAGGCACATGCCTAGTTGACTACCTTTTGGAATGGCTATGGCTGATCACTGATGATTTTTACTTCACTTGCTTGTGTTTTGACTGTTGAAAATAATTAATGCACATGCAGTCTACAGATTGTTGATAGGTCATGCAAAGGGCTGAGGAAATCAGTGTCAGATACATGGCTCTCTAAGTGAATGAGGTATTGTCGCTAAGTCATTAATTATTCCTGCCTGGGCAACAAATGCTTCCAGGATGCTCTGATTAAACTCTGGCCTCCCAACACTATCAGAAATCCTTCCCTTTGATGGCTTCTGTATAGAATCAAAACTAGCCTGTGGGGATGAATGTGGTGGAAGCAGGCTTCAGTGATGACAGGACACCAGTGACACTGGCAGCATCATGCTTTTGGGACACTTCCTCTAGGAAATCTGCCTTTGTAGGGTAGTCTCTATGTGTATTTAAAGTGCTTGTCGTGGACTGGCTGAGGTTTAGATGCTCACATTGGCATTTTTATGAGGAAACATTGTAAGATACCCTTATTTATTTATTCATTTATTAGTGTGTGTGTGTGTGTGTACATGTTATATATATGTATGTAAGGAAGTGCATAAAGGCCAGAGGAGGATGCTAGGTTCTTTCCTATACTGCTTTTCACCTTATTCCCTGAGATGGTCTCTGGCTGAACCTGGAACTGGCCATTTATTGGATAAGCTAACAGGGTGTCCTCTTATCTTTGCCCTACCATCTCAGAGATTACTGCAGAAGCAGCTTTTCAAATAAGTACTGGAGTTCTAAACTTAGATCCTCATGAGTTCCCAGAAAGTACTCTTACTTACTGAACTACCCACCCAATCCAGCCATCCCTTTTTGTATCCATAGTTACTACTCTTATCTATCATCATTTGTGCTTAAGTGGCCTCGTCCCCCAAAAGATCTAGTGTTTTGCATATCTCAGTGCATCCAAACCCTACAACTTTTCTTATATATTTTTGTAAGCCAATCTATGCATGTTATTACTCTTATTATAATTTATTCTGACTAGCTTCGAGACCTATAGAGAGTTTCATAACTGGTAGGGCCTTATTTTTATCATTTCTTTAATGGTGATAACATTTCCATCACACAGGGTTAAATGACAAATAAAAGGTGAATTTAGGCCAGAAAACCCACAAGTATTGTCAAGCCATAGTATTCACTAATAAACATTAGCTCCTATGACTATCAATAGAAAGCACCAAGTTGTCATCTAATCACAGGTTTGTTCTGAATACAGGGATGTATGGAAACAGCTCTTGCTGTTTATCATGAAGTCCATTCCATATGCTGCTTGCGCTGTCTTTCCTGGTGTCTGTGGAAGGCAGGAAGATCAAACCTGACTAACCACAGCCTGGTGGTTCAGTGGAGTTGCTATTTATGAGGGAAGGCCCTTTGTTATAGTTTCAGAGGAAGGAAAAGTGGTCCTGTCATGAAAACATGCCTCCAGTGAGCTAAGCATTTAGGACACGACTCTAATTTCCAAAGCTGTCTTGTCCATAACACAGCTGCTGCCCCATCGATGAGTAGAGCCTTGGGGAATGTCAGGTATCCCAACACCCGGAAGTCTGTAGAGTCAGTTACAAAGTAAAACCTCACATTTTTATAATAGGGGTTTAGATTTGAAGACATTCATGAAAATGAATGTTAAATGAAAAGATCTTCATGAAGTTCCTCTCTTAGCCAAGGCGAATCTCCTGGCCCAGCGTCTTCTGTGTCTCCAGATACTCGGCTTGCATCAGAAACTTTGTCCAAATTCTTCTCAGAGCCTGTTGAACAACCGTTGTTCAGGGCCTGACAATGAAACAAGATTATGATTTGTCAATTTTTTTCTGTATGCCTTTGAATTCTGTTTTAATTTTTGTCAGTATATTACATTCATTATATAAAGAGATTCATGATGTTACTTCCATGCATGCATACAATGTTTTGAGTGTATTCACTTTTGTCTCACCTCCTCTGCCTTCTTTTGTCATCCATGGTTAATCCCCTTTCAGATTGATGGGGTCCCTCCCCTCCCCTGGCTTTTACATGCAAACTAAAACATGCCATGTTTGTATTTGTGGGATTGATTTATTTCAGTGAACTTGATGGCTGCTTTTGAGTTCTCAGGCATCACCTTTGGTTAGGTCCATTCTCCTCAGAGTCTTTCATCTCCACCTGAGGCACAACAGTTAACATTCAGTTATTGTTTCATTCTTCTCAGAAGGAAGTTTTAGTCAAGTCCAAATTAAATTATTAAGAATCTGAGGTTAAGGACACAACACATGGCTTAGCAGAAATAAACCTTACCAAAGTAAATCCCGCTTAAGGGAGAGAGTTCTCTGTCTGAGTTACAATGTTACTATTACCTTGCAAGAATGTCACTTTCTACCTCAGCTCTTATTAAATTTATACAAAAACATCAGAATGTCAGTGTTGATTCCTTCAGCACTGAATGACACACAGAGAAAATGCTGCTCTCTGTTAAGGTGTAGAGGGCAAAGAGAGCAGCCATGTCTAGCTGCCATGCTGTTTTCTGGAAATGCTTGTGTAGAAGGCTGAGGTGATGGAGGAAGGCTGGTTAAGGATGCCCTGTCCTATCAGGTTTCTGAAATGAAGGTGGTCTGCTTTGTCCCCGCCACATGGGACTCCACAAACCTCTCTGGGCTCTCTGCTCTCCCCAGCTCCTGCTCTGTCCTCTCATTTCACCCTGGTTAGTCCTAGATTTCTTTTTTCTTTTGGTCGCCTCCTCTGCTCACACCTCTAGGAAGACAAGGCCAAAACGGTTATCCCTGGTCTTCTCTTCCAGGGTCAGTCACTTTTCTCACGATTTGCTGGACATGCACATGTAAACATACCGCCAGTATCTCAAGTTTTTAAAATGTCTAACTCTTATTTTCTTGCTACCATTTCCTCTTCTTGATTTTTTTTTTTCTTCTTTTTACAAAGTTAATGGTAGGGCATTCTTTGAATCATAGACTTTCAAAACTTAAAAAGTATATTGAGTTCTGGCCTTCTTTACATTCCTGTTACCTCAAAATACTTTCCATCTTTCCTTTAGCTCAGTTCAGTTCTACCCGTTGGACACCCCTTTCAGGTCTGTGCTGGACTCTCAGGGTTGAACAGCAAATGGATTGATAAGATCCTGTGGGCAGGAACCTAACAGTAGAATAGGCGGGATGAGATATGAACCAATGCTATTTTCAGAACAATCAGATAGATTTTTCACACCTCACACTTTGGTATTCTTAACCCTCAGAATTATTTCCTCCTGGGTGAAACTAAAAACAAAATCATACAAGTGTACATTGTACATTGAGTGTATCCCCCCATTTCCTACCCTCATTTTTTCATGTTAATTGTGGCTTTCAACACAACTTATATAAAGCTGGGCTCTCTGATGTCTACATCAATAGCATACATCACCTGATTGATTTGCTGTGTGCCAGACACTGTTCGTTCCAGGACCATTTCCTCATTCTCCTGTAAAATAGATGAAGATGAGGGAGCTTCAGCACAATGATCAGATATTTTGTCTAAGACTGAACTGTTTATAAATGGAATATCTGAAAGTCTGGCTGTAGCAAATAGTCTCTGAGCCACCCTGTGCCACAGTGCTCTGTGTACTGCCCTGTACCTCCAGACCCCTTCTTTCCTCAGCCTCAAATGACAAGGGATGACCTTGACCCCCAAAGCCAGTCTGTTGGCTACATAGTCACTTGTGATTTGTGTGACTTGGCTTCAATAGATGAACTTGACCTTCTTGAGGCTATTCTCTTAAGGATTGGAAGTAAGATACACAGAGCCACTGTCATTTTTATAGATGCCTTGAAAATATGGAGCCCTTTTTTTCTAATTGTGGTTTACTTTCAAAACTTTGGAGTTTAAACTTGAAATTGAGATTAAAATAACTTTTGGTTAACCCCATTTTATACAAAGTAATTTTCTACACTTTGAAATAAGATTCACATTTCTTTTAAATAATTTATCTTGTTGATATCTATTTTCTTTCTGCATTTTTAACTTTTTTTCTGTGATTTGTCTCTGGTAATTAGTCAGTGTAAGCTTTTAAGGTTTTAAGCCAGTAGTGTCTAAAATTTAATATTGATATTAATATTGATTAACATTGAATTAATATTAATTTGAGGCATTTGCTTTTAGCAGTTGCTTTATTTTCTCATTGCCTGGATTTACTTATCCAGAACATTGAGTGTGCACACTGCGCATTTAACTTTGACATTGTCTGCTCTGTATTTTTGCTTACTTTGTGATTACTGTGTTACCGTGCCTCAATGTTTTTAAATTAAAATACAATTATACTGTTTTCCTCTTTCTCTTTTTTCCAGTGCCCGATGTGTTCTCCCCTCCCCCACCTTAGTCTCTCTCAAATTAACGACCTTTGGTCTCTGTTTCTTTCATTGTTGTTATAAATGTGTTTGTGCGTGTGTGTGTGTATGTGTGTGTGTGTGTGTGTGTGTGTGTGTGTGTGTGTGTGTTTGTATATTTCTAAATAAATAAATGCAGTCTTCTCAGCCTGTATAATGTTAGCTGTATGGGTATGATTTCAGGGTTGACCACTTGGTATTGGACAACCAACTGGGAGATTCTTTGCTGGGGAAGACTGTTTTCTCCCATTCAGAGTTCCTTAGTGACCTATACGATTTTGTCTAAGGGTGCAGCCCCGTGAGTATTCCCCCTTCTACATTAACATATCTGCTGGTATGGTCCTTGCTCAGGTTTTGTTTAGCAGCCATAGTGTTGAGATTTCGCTGGTGTCGCTTCCCTGACATTCCTAGGAGACACAGTCTAACAGCGTACATCTGTTCCTTTGGCTCTTCAAACTTTCTACCTCTTGATTTTTCCTGAGTCCTAAATAAAGTAGTCATGCTTTACATTAATTAGTTCAGGTACCATAGGGTCACTTGTTCTCTGTATCCTGATTGGCTGTGGTTTCCTGTAACAATGTCTGTCCATTGAAACAGGAAATTTTCTTAATGAAGGAGGAGAACTACACTTATGGGCCAGACCCTACAGAAGAGGGATGTGCAGGATCTGGATGGGTGCAGAGGCTGGATGTGACATCTAGGGTTTTCAATACAGTGGTGTTTCACCTTCATGATCAGGTTTATTCCTAGTTATTTCGTTTCTTTGAGGCTATGATGAATGAGAGTGTGTCCAGGATCTCTGTATGTTTGTGGTTGATATACAGAAAATTTAGTGCCTTTTGTAAGTTAATTCTGTATCTTGCTACTTTGATCAAATCTTGGAATTACTGATCATTTCTAGAATTTTTTTTGGTAGACTATTTGGGATCTAATGTTAGTAAAATCATATCTGCTTGCAAATAGAGATAGTTTAACTTCTTTCCTATTTGTATTTTTAAAATTTTCTTCTCCTGCTTTATTTTGCCAGCAAGTGTTTTGAGCACAATATTGAGAAGAAGTGAAGATAGTGAGCAGCTCTGTCATGTTCCTGATTGTAATGTGATTGCTTGAGGGTTTTCTCCATTCAGAATGATGTTGACTATGGGTTTGTCATGGGTAGCCTTTATTATCTTCTTGAGCTGTATTCCTTCTAGTTATGCTGATTAGATACTTTGTTGATGTTTGTTTTCTCAGTGGCATTTTTTGTTTTAGTATTATAGCTCCATTTTTTTCTATCTACTGGCTGTGTTCATTCCTGTCTTCAACTGAAGTATTGTTTCCTGTATTTTGTTTAGGTTTGGTCTCATGAAAGTAAAGTAAAAAGTTTTAAGCTGTTGCCTCATGGAAAGTTTTTCTTTTTCTCTCAATGATAGCAGATAGTTTTGTTGGGCACAGTAGTCCAGGTTAGTAGTTGTGCTTTTTAGAACTTGGAATCATTCATTGTTCTAGGCTCTTTTGGCTTTCATAGTTTCCATTGAGAAATCAGCTGTTACTCTGATTTTCCTTTATATGTGCTTTGTGTTTTTTCCTCTTGAAACTTTCAATTATTTTTTTCTTTCTTTGTTCCATATACTTCGTGTTTCAACTATGATACGTGTCCACCACTTTTTTTCTGGTTTTGTCTAGTTGGGGTTCTGTGTACTTTTTGCATCCATATAGATACATCTTGCCTTAGCATCCATGTAGAGATGTCTTGCCTTAGCATCCACATAGAGATGTTTTACCTTAGCATCCACATAGAGATGTCTTGCCTTAGCATCCATCTAGAGATGTTTTGCCTTATTTGGGGGAAGTTTTCTCTGGTCAGGGATGCTTCTCCCTTACCTATCTCCATAATTCCAAGGGTTGGTCTTTTCATATCTTTACTTATATGGTGTAGTTGCTCTACTTTATCTTTGAGTCCTGATATTCTGTTGTCTGCTTGATTCATTCTGTTTGAAGGCTTTATCTTGACTTTTCTAGTTGGGATTTTCCAATCCATCTTCATTTCATTTGAGTACTGATATTTTATCTTCTGCTTTATTCATTTGACTTTAAGGCTTTATTTAGAGTTTTTATTTAACATTTATTTAGGTGGGTTATTGAGTTTTACCAATCCATATTCATTTCATCTTGAATTATCTTCAGTGTTTCTCCTTATTTATTTAAGCCTTCAATTCAGTGCCTTCCTTCCTTCCTTCCTTCAGTCAGCCTTATATTTGTGGGTATTTTTTGGGGGGGGCAGGAGGAAGGCCATCAAGAAATGTACTTATTTTCTTTAAATTCAATGGGCTCTGTGTGTGAGTGAGTGTGTGTGTTTGTGTGTGTGTGTGTGTGTGTGTGTGTGTGTGTGCGCTCTTTAAACTCCTTCAACTCTTTGATGTTTATGACCTTTAAAATACTGTGTCCTAAAGTTTTTCTGGATAATTATAATTGGAGAATATTTTGGTAGGACTGGTGAATTTTGAGGGGAAGGACTAAAATACTGCCTTGAGTTTTCATATTGTTTGTATTTTTTGCAGTGATCTCTAGGCCTGCAAACTTCCTTTGTTAGTTCTGTGTCTGATATAGACACAGTAGTCTGGGACAAAATATAGGATGTGTGAGCTCAGTTGGGCTTGAAGGTTGGATATGGCTTAGGTGGGAACAAAGTTAGGTGGACAGTAGGGGATCAGATGGTACACAAGATGTGTGTCCTGGTCCCAGCCTGGAGTTTGGAGGTAGATATGGTGGTTGGGTATGGTTAATTAAGGAGGGAGAATAATAGGGAGGATCATGTGGCCTCAGCTGGGTGGACCCTGGCTCAATATGTGCAGGACCTGACTGGCCTGAGAGGATGGATGTGGCCAGTAAGAGACCTATAGGTTATGAGCAATACAAGCAGGGCTATCTAGATGATGCTGGGGCACTGTTCTAGGCTAGACTCGGGGGTTGGGGAATGTGGGTGAAATTGAAGATCAGACTGATTGGATAGGCTAGACCCTAGAGCAAGATGTCCCAGACATGGCTGGACTGAGAGGTTGGATGAGGTGCAAGTCGATGAGTGGCATGTCCTGACATGAAAGTTGTGTTGAGGCAAACAGGGCTGTTCATACTACTAGGCTGGGAACCTGAATGTGGGCCCCAGGCAAGAACTGGGGGTTTGGGGGAACAAGACGTGTAGGACCTGTTACCATGACTCTCACATGAAGAAGCTCATATTTGTCCAGATTGCACCAGATGATTCGTTGCCATTAGATGCTAATATTATTTTATATATCTTCAAATTTCAGTGATATGAATCATATCATTTGAAAGTAACTGCATTAGTTATAAATCTAAGTCAAATTATTCAACATAGATTTAAATTTAATCAAAACTTCCTTTGAAATTTCCTATTTTCACTTTAACAACCTAGATTTAAAAAAACACTTTCTAAACTCATAAATCACAATGTAGAAATTATGCACATGTGCCACATAGTCTGCTGTTTGATTAAATGGACATATTTTGGAAGGTTTAATGTTGGGTCTCTGCTTGGCATTGTGTGGCTCATTATTTTTATCTCTATTTTATCCCATCTACTTAAAATTAAAGTTAGATCTATCTGGGTACTTGGATTAATGTTTAGTTAACATTTACATTAACATTGTGTATCATCTGAAAGAAGTCAACAGTAGACCAAACAGAGTGGCACTAAAAAGTTATATACCAGTCAGAAAGAAGAAGAAAGAGGAGGAGGAGGAGAAAGAAAGAAAGAAAGAAAGAAAGAAAGAAAGAAAGAAAGAAAGAAAGGGAAGGAGGGAAGGAGGGAAGGAGGGAAGGAGGGAAGGAGGGAAGGAGGGAAGGAGGGAAGGAGGGAAGGAAATTTACCACAGGCTAAAAAAGTATGAAAGTGGAGGACACTGTCTAGGGAAGTAAGGAGGTCACAGAAATATAAACACTGCATGGTTTCATTTGTAATATGTATTGAAAGTATTTACTATCTTTAGTTATGGTATGCTATATTATATATATGGTTTAGTTATAGTATGCTTATATGCTTATTTTTGTGATATGCCAAGATTATTTGCATATGTAAGCTTTTTAATTTGCTCTTCCTTCTGTCACTTTTTTTTTTTTTTTAAATTTTCAATACAGGGTTTTTCTGTGTAGCTTTGGAGCCTGTCCCTCTGTAGTTCTTAGCTTAACTGAATTTTCCATCTTGAAGTCATCTTCTTTTTCAGGGGAAATATCCTACACATCTGGGACTGAAGTCAAGAGTGTATCAAATCCTGTATGTACTACATTTCTCATATATGTAAGTTCCACACACTAATACCTGCAGTAACTTAAGCATTAATTTGCTTAAGACAAAGATGAACAATAGCCAATGTTAAAATATAACATTTATAGCTATGTTGCATAACATTGCCAGTAACATTACCCTTGGCATTTAGAGGTTATTATCGAGTGAAATAAAGGTTACTTAAATAACAGCACAGTCATAATCAAGACGGTTTCATGACCATGATGGTGGCTGAGTGGTTCCAGCAAGTGGTATGTACAGTGTGGATGTGCTGGGCAAAGGGGTGGTGCACATCCATGGTGGGATTATGCAGGGAAGCACAGGAGTTCATCATGATACTGAGAACAGTGCACAGTTAAGCTTTTGAATACATTCAGACTTTTAAAAACATAATAAATAAATTAATCAATTAATTACTGTCCTGATCACAGCAGTTTCCTCTCCCTCCTCTCCTCTAAATTCCTCCCTTCTGCCCCTCCCCCCACTCACTCCTCTGTTTCTTTTCAGAGAAGGGCAGGGCTCCCATGCATATCCATAAAACATGGCATTTAAAGTTGTAGTAAGACTAAGTACCTCACCTTGTTTTAAGGCTGGGCAAGGCAACCTGGTATGAGGAGTAGGGTCCCAAAAGCCAGTAAGAGAGTTGGAGTCAGCCTCTGCTCCCACTGTTAGGAGTCCCACAAGAAGATCAAGCTACACAACCGTCATATATATGCAGAGGGTCTCGGTGAGTCCCATATAGGCTCACTGGTTGTTGGTTCAGTGTTCAGACATTTGTAATGTAATGCTTTCTGATTGCACCTGACCACAAACAACTGAAATCATGGAAAGTGGAAATGAGAAGACTATGTTGTGTTTAAATCTTTACTCACTCTGGTCTGTCACTTTGTGTGACTTAAACCTTCTTTATTTCCTTCATGATTATTCTGGTCCCAACATTATAGTATTAAGTTTATTTGTTATTCCTTGTATTTTCTAGCTAGATTTCTGAAGGCAGAATATAGAGGCTTTGTGACTGACTTGACTGACATACTAGGTAGCATTTTGCATCTGGCACATAGAAGATGATCAATGAATATTTGTGTGAACATACTAGGAAGCTAAATCGCATCTTTGTTTTTTCCAAATATTTTAAAATTCTTTTATTTTTTGAGATTATAATAGAGTCACATCATTTCCCCTTTTCCTTTCCTTCCTCCAACCCCCCTCATACCTCTTTGTGTTGGTTTGAAAGAAAATGGCCTCCAAAGAGAGTGGCTCCATTAGGATGTGTGGCTTTGTTGGAGTAGGTATGGCCTTGTTGGAAGAGGTGTTTCACTGTGGAAGTGGGGACTTTGAGGTCTAATATATGCTCAAGCCATGCCCAGTGCCACAGACAGCTTCTTCTTGTCTGTGAGCCAGGATGTAAGAACTCTCAGGTCCTTCTCTAGCACCATGTCTGCCTGAATGTTGCCTTTCTTCTCACCATGATAACAGACCTCCAAATTGTAAGCAAGCCACCCCAATTAAATGTTTTCCATTGTAAGAGTTGCTGTGATCATGGTGGCTCTTCGCAGCAATAGAAACCCTAACTAAGACATTCTATTTGTTCTTTTTTAAATTTATAGCTTCTCTTTTCATAAATTATTGTTACACACATGTGTATATATGTGTACACATGTATGTGTTCCCTCCTTTTTCCTGCATCCCCTTCAATATTTGTTGTTGGTATTTGTAGATCTTTGCCATTCTAACTAGGGTAAGAGGAAATCTCAAAATTATTTTGATGTGTGTTTCCCCAATTGCTAGGAACAAAAAAATTTTGAGACATTTCTTATACATTGTTTTCTTCTTTTGAGAACTCTCTGTCAGATTCTAGGCCTATTTTCTTTGGAATGGGTCTATTTTTTTTTAACTTTGTTGTTTGAGTTCTTTGTATATTAATATTCTAGATATTAAACCATTATCAGAGGTATAGGTAAAATGACCTCTTTCTTGATGATGTGAAACTTTTATGAAAATGACAGTCTCTAAGACAATGATTCTGCCTTCCTTATAAGATAATGGCACTATCATTTACTCAGTGACTTGAGGGCTTTCATCTTCTGGTGACTAGTTACCATACATGCTAGGTTATGTAAACTGCTCTTTGTGAAAGCCACAGCCAAACTCTATATGTAATGCAGTAAATTGTATTTGGTGTACCAATACCTCACCCACAAAGAAGCAAATTTGATTCCCTGGAATGGTCTTCCCCATAAAAGAACAAGTCACTCAGCTGGGTCACTTGTGAGGTTGGAAAAAAGAAAAAAGAACAAAAACACCAGGACACAAATGAGAAGTACCATTGAGGATTCTAAAATGTTCCTAAGGAAAAGGTTTTTCACAACACACACACACACACACACACACACACACACACACACACACACACCAATGATTGAAAAAAATTTGGAATGTTTAATATCTTGATTTCTTTAATGCAACATTGTATATTCATTGAACTTTCTAATGTGTCCCCTAAATATGCACACATTTAAAAAAATTATAAAGTTTAAGTAAGCAAAAACCTCAACTAAACTCATATCTACATAGTACTCATGGAATTAGCCTTGTTCTGATGTGTGTCAAAGGGGCTTTAGTCTTTGTTATAATTTAGCACCAGATATATTAAATTTCCATAGTGTTCATCTCAGACACTGCATGGCTGTTTTGCTAGGATTTATCCTTGCCCTCTGAGCACACAGAAGATCTTACATGTGACAGACATCATTTTATTGTGTGGAAGAAACTTCATTTCCCCAAGTCTGGAGATGAAGATGCCTCAGAGGTCAGCCAAGTGTTGAACAGAGCAGTTGATGTAATGCTTGAAGGAGGGTCTGAGTATTAGAACAATGCCTTAACATATCATAGTCAGGCCCAGCTATTTGTTTTGTCAGACAATTTTCTTTGCAAGGAAAAACATAGCATTAGAAGAACCAATTTGCCTCTGTGTTTGCATGCAAGCTCACATGCATGTAGAGTGGTGTAGGTGCATAAAAGGATGCACTGACAGGTACCAAGGTAAACAATGATGAACTGCAAATTAAAACTGCGGTTAAAGATAAAAGGCTTCCCCCTTTCATCACATTTGTATTGCTTGTTTATGTGATTTCTAGAAGGCTTGCCCTTTCATCTTTTAACCACAGTGATGGTACCTTGTCCTTTTTCAGCAGATTAGCACACAGTTAGCATTTGGGGACCCTCCCTTTGCATTATTTCTCTAAATCAGTTGATGCTTTGACTTTCCTGATTTCAAGCCAGACAGCCCATATTCAACAGATCAAGTGTTTATCTACCTAATACCTGGCTTCAGTGATATTTACAAATGGGAAGGTAAGAGTGTGCATTGGACATTTTATGAATTTGTGGCAGATGGAAGAAAGGATTTTATATAATGATCTTATTGTGTGTAAACTGACCAAACTTCATCCCAGTGAGTTTAGTTGAGTAAAGATGGAAATGTTAGCACAACTCATTGGTAATGCTGACAATAGTGAAGGCTGCAGGATTGCCATCTGGTTAGCTCTGGAAGCCTAGATAACTTGCATCTTTGTAGCTGAAAGATGTCTACCTTCCTTTAGAGCCTGACAATACAATACAATATACAATACAATGCAATACAATACAGTAGGTCTGAGTTCTCTTCTACACTATCCTGAGATAGTTCAAGATGCTAAGTATAAAATGATTGTTTAGTTCATGGTTTGGGCTCATATTCGAGTCTCAGGTGGGCCCCAGTGCTTAGTTTCTGGTGAGGATGCCAGATGGCAACACATCATGGCAGGGATTCATGTATTAGCCATTTAGCTGATGTCACCAAGTGAGACACAATCTCTCCCAGGACCGTGTGGAGACATATCCCTGGAGGCCTCAAACTCAAAGTTAGTGCTATGCTCTAAGTGTGGCCCAAGTGTCCCCACAAAGTTCTGCAGTTATCCAAATCCCTGTATTAGTCAGGGTTCTCTATAGTAACACCTTATAGAATGAATTCTTCTCTCACTCTATACAGAAAGGGGGTTTATAAGAATTAGTTATAGGCTGTGGTCCAGCTAATCCAACAATGGCTGAATATGAATGGAAAATCCAAAAATCTTGTAGTTTCTCAGTCCACAAGGCTGGATGGCTCAGCTGGTCTTCAGCATATGCTGGGATCCTGAAGAAGTAGGCTCCAATGCCAGTGGAAGAACAGATTTGCTAGCAAGGGCAAGCCGGCAAAGAGCAAAAGCTTCTTTCTTCCACATCCTTTTATAGGCTTCCAGCAGAAGGTATGGCAGATTAGATTTTGATTAAAGATCCAACTTAAAGGTTTGCCTTCCAACCTCAAAATCTGAATTAGAAGCAGATATTCCCACTTCAAATTAAGCAGAAATTCCTCAAAGGTGTGCCCTCTACTTTTGGGTTTTAGCTAATTACTACTCTAGTCAAATTGACAACCAAGAATAGCCATCACAGTCCCCAGGATGATGCTGTCAAGAAGTGGCACCTTAGTGTCTCTGAAACAATGCTTTACACACCCCTGTGTTCTGTGAGACCAGTTATCTTTATAATAATGACATTGATCATTTGCTGGCTAGAAATAGTTGAAAGAAAGCCTGAAATGTGGGTCTGTGACGGCAAAGCCACATACATTCTTCCTGGAATGCTAATTTGGAAATTCTGGCATTTCAGGCTTTAACTGACTTTCAGTGTCTCTGTTATCACTTCTTTTTCTGTGTTCCTCACTGTGCTGCCCTTTCCCATGTGAATTCCCTTTTTGGTCTCTTGCCTAGTTCTGTCTCTCAGAGATGCCAACTCTTAGGAGTGTTGACAATCCTACCCTCTGTGTTCTGTTCAAGTCTTTTCTAAAGAACTCCCTGACCTATTCCTGGTCCCTTTTGATTCTAGAAATGATTCTAGGTCTTCAGTCCTTCTGAACCACTTCTGACAACCAAGTCTGATCAGGGCAGGTGGCCAAATACATTTTCAGACAACTTGAGGCATCACCGTACTCCCATGGGTTTGACTGACTCAGACTCATTCTAGCCATCTAAAGTGAGTGTTCTTTGTCTTTCTGCCTGCAATTTTATAAGCAATGCATCATGTATATTCAAAAGAACTGGTGAGTTTATGAAAAAATATTAATATAAAAACAAGCATTGAAGCTCTCTGTTTAGTCACTACCAGTGATGCCTAAATTCTAACACAAGTATGGGATGGTGGGGATGGTGGGGATGGTGGGGATGGTAGGGAGGGTGGGGAGGATGGGGAGTCGGGGGAATCTTGCAACCATACTGAAACTAGACATGGAAACTAGCCATGTATCAGGATTGTAGAAGAATGTGGAATGTGTTCTGCTGGTGTTATATTAAGGGCATCACAAAGGATAAACTTATAACTCCCTTTATAAAAAATAAAATGTGGTTCAGAATTCTAGGAAGTTGTAGCAGGAATTGTTAAAAGGTCCTATCAATAAAATCAAACCTGATGCGAGTTATTGGGGTGAATGCTGGAATATCAGAGAGCCAGAACAAGCCACAGCTACCTCACCTTGCCAGTTTCTCAGCTGATCCTATTTCCTTAGACTAGAAACCTCTGTGTCCTCATCTGGAATGAATCTTAGCTGAACAGTGCTGCTCAATGCCTGAATGCTAAACCAGACAAAATACTTCTGGTTTCTGGTCTTCATGGCTTAAATATCTTTCTGCTTTCTGCCATCACTCCCTGGGATTAAAGGCTCACTTTTTGGGATTAAAGGTGTGTGTCATCATGCCTGGCTGTTTCCAATGTGGCCTTGAACTCAGAGATCCTGAGGGATTTCCGCTTCTGGAATGCTAGGATTAAAGGTGTGAGTGCCACCATTTTCTAGCCTCTATGTCTGTCTAGTGGCTGTTCTGTTCTCTGACCCCAGATAAATTTATTAGGGTACACAACATTTTGGGGAACACAATACCTCCACAGGAAGTGCATTAAAAGATTCCCTAGAGATGTTCACAAATATTCTGTGTTTTAAAGGCCAAGGGACAGATGTGGTAAGGGAAGCCAGGAAGCATGTCACTTTAAGCCAATATTAGCATGCTGTACATGGACTTTCAGGATTCAGTGCAGAGGCTGAAAAACAGTCTCTGCTGTGGCCAGTGGGAAGTGGGTGAGAAGAGCATTTCCTGTGAAGATTAGCATGTTGTTTAGTGTAAGGAAAAAAAAATCATTCACCTCATCAACAGACAGAAGCATTTAGCAGGAAGGCTAGATGTAACAGGCTGTGTAGCTGAAGCAGTGGCCACACCAATTAGATGACTAGATCTGCCGACACAGAAGCAAGATTAAACTTGAAAGGCACATAGAAACTCAACTCAGTCCAATTCACTTGCCACTTCTCTGAGTCTCCTTGGTGTTTGAAGCTATTCAAAACTAGATTTTCTAACAGTTGGGTATTCAGAGAAGTAAAAAAATAAATAAGTGTTGAAGGGTCTCCAGGAAGACAGAATCATATATAGTTTATAAACAAAGAATGACTGTCATTAAGAATGGAAATAACCAGGCAGTGGTGGCGCTCGCCTTTAATCCCAGCACTCGGGAGGCAGAGGCAGGTGGATCTCTGTGAGTTCGAGGCCAGCCTGGTCTACAGAGTGAGATCCAGGACAGGCACCAAAACTACACAGAGAAACTCTGTCTCAAAACAACAACAACAGCAACAACAAAAAGAATGGAAATACAAAATCATTTTTCTAAAATATTTTATCAGAAGGAATTTAAAAACATATGGCAAACAATAGCTCTCATCTCAAAGAAATAAGAGGTAATTTATTCTGGCGCCAACTTTGAGTTATCAAGATCTGGGAAACGTGGTACTATGTCCCCTTGTGGAAGCAGTTTAATGACATTTCATAGTAGCAGAACAAATAAAGTCTTAAACAGAGGCAATTAAAAAATACATTCGTGAAAACATCAGAGAGGCAATTACAGTCAGATGGGAGACTCTCTCCCATAGGCCTCACATGGTACCTGATGACACGCTTAGTTTTTGTGTTAATGAGCTAGTGATCAGCTAAGTTAATAGATTTTAGAAGATTTTTATGTATTGGTCACAGAATGTTAGTTGTAACACAGAGGTGGGCAAGGGATGGTTATTCAGGCAGATAACAACTATCCTGAGATAAAGTAATTAATTGGCACTGAACTTGCAACATTCCAACCTTTTCATATCACTGCAATTTAATCAATCTGTATTAGCATACACAACTTCTTTCCAGTAATTCTCTTTCACACATGGCAGTTTAAATAGGGCAAAAAAAAAATTGTGAAATATTGGAAGGCAGAAAGTGAATTTTATACCATACCTGCTTATTGTCTTCAAGTAAAGGGAAGCAAGTAGCAAGTAGGATCTTTCTGGGAAATAAAAATTGTTAAAATGGTAAGAATAGCAGCCAAGGAAAGAGAAAAATATAAAATGAAATTTAAAAAGATGTTGGAGGCCATAAAGGATGGGATGTTTTGCAATGGATTGTCTAAGGACCTTTCTGAATCTATTGAGATGATCATGTGGGTTTTTCTTCTTCAAGTACATTTATTCATAAGATTTACTACACTTTTGACTTAATATGTTGAAGCATCTCCAATTCTCTTGGATAAAGCCAACTTGGTCACGGTGGATAGTTATTTTGATATGTGTCTGTATCTGGCTTGGCTTGTAAATATTTTGAGAATTGTGCATCTGTGTCCACCAGGGGCACTGGTTTGTAGTTTTTTGTTTTTTCTGTTTTTTGTTTTTTTCTTGTGTCTTTACTTGGCTTTGGTATTTGAGTGATGCTGACTTCATAGAAGGAATTTAGGGGTGCTCCTTATATTTCCTTGTTCTTTTTTGAGTAATTAAAAAATTTGTTGCCTATCTTCTTTGAAAGTCTGGTAGAATTCTGCTGTGAATCCATCTGGGCTGGGGCATTTTGTAGTCAAACACCTTTGATTACTGGTTCAATCTTCTCATTTGTTATAGGTTTCAATTGTTGACCTTTTTTGGTCTAACATTGGTGGTTTTGATGAATCTAGAAATTTGTTCAGTTCTTTAATTTTCCAACTTGATGGAATATAGGATTTTAAGGTATACTGTTATCCCCTTACAGTATTCTGAAGTACTTTGGGGCTTATTGTAATGTTTCATTGTTAATCTCGTATTCTGTTAATTTGGGCCCTTTCTGTCTTACTTTTGGTTAGTTGAACCAAGAATTTGTCAATTCTGTTGATTTTCTCAAAGAACCCAGCTATTAGGTTTCTTGATTCTTTGTTTTGTTTTCTTTGTTTCTATTTTATTAATTTTGGGTATGATTTTTATTATTCAGATTTGGTTTGTTTTTTTAAATTTTTAGTTGCATTGTTAAGACATTTATTTGTGGTCTTATTTTTTTAATGCTGGAGCTTAGAGCTATAAATTTCCCTTATTGGACTTCTTTCCATGTGTCCCTGAGGGTTTATTGTGTTGTATTTCATTTTCATTTAGTTCCAAAACTTTTATTTCTTCTCTGGCCCATTTATCATTCAGAAATGTGTTATTTAATCTTCATGAGTTTATGCAATTCCTAGAGATTCATTTGCTGTTAATTTTAAGTTTTATTGCATTGTGGTCAGACAGGACACACAGAGCTACTTAAGTTTTTCTGAATTTGTTAAGATTTGTTCTGCATCCTAGGATGTGGTCTATTTTAGAGATGCTTCCATGGATTACTGTGTAGAGTGTGTGTGTGTGTGTGTGTGTGTGTGTGTGTGTGTGTGTGTGTGTGTGTGTATGAGAGAGAGAGAGAGAGAGAGAGAGAGAGAGAGAGAGAGAGAGAGATTGAGAGAGATTCTGTTAAGTCCATTTGATTTATGATGTCATTTAATTCTATTGTTTCTCTATTTAATTTTTGTCCAGGTGACCTGCCTATTGGAGAAAGAGGAATATTGATATGACTTACCTTGTTAGAATTCATCTGTTTTTTTCTATCCAATAGTATGCTTTGGGTGCCTCAGAATTTGATGCATGTGTGTGGAGGATCACAGTGTCTTCTTGGTTAATTATTCCCTTGATTAGAATAAAGTGTCCTTTGAGGTATGTTCTAATTTGGTCATTTTTAGGCCTATTTTGCCAGATATTAAGATGGCAAAGCCTGCTTGCTTCCTGTTCTCATTTTCATGGAATACTCCTATTTCCTCCTTCCATTTTAACACAGCTCCCATCTTTGAAAACAAGATACGTTTCTTGTAGACAACAGAAAGATTAGATTTTATTTCTTAATTCATTCAGGTAGCCCTTGTCTATTTATTTGAGAAGCAAAGGCCATTAATATTAAATGTTACTATTGAAAGATGCAGGATTGTTTTATTTTCTGATTGTATTCTTAGTCCTGTTTTATATTTTAATAATTATAGTTTAGCTTTTTTCCTTTTACAGGCTTCTGTCTACACTCATTCTTCTCTTCTGCCTCATGTACTGTTTCCAGTATTCTCTTTTGGGAAGGCTTTGAGGACATTAAGTCTTTTAACTTGTTTATATCATGGGAAGTTTTTCATTGTCCTTCAACTATGGAAGTTTTCCTGGGTTCAGTAGTCTATGTTGGCATCTCTAACTTAAAGTACATTGCTTTAGGTCCTTTTAGGCTTTTATATTCTCGATTGAGTAATCAGTTGCTGTTTATTTTTATGTGTAAGGGTGTTTTGTTTACATCTATATCTGTGTACCACACATATGCCTGGTGCCTGTGGATGCTGAAGAGGTCACTGGATCCCCTGGAACTAGAGTTACAGATGGTTTTGAGCCACTCTGAGGGTGCTAGGCATTGAACCCAGGTCCCCTGGAAGGGCTGTTCACTACTGTCCCTTCTCCATGCCCTCAGCTGTTACGTTTATTGGCTTTCCCTTGTAGGTGACTTGTGGTTTTCTCTTGCTGCTCTTAGTACCTCATCTTTGTTCTTTTTTTGCTATAATCTGCCACTGGACGCTTCTTGTCTGTTCCTGCTTACTTGTTGTTAGGTGTGCTTCTTGTATCTGCATGGGTGTGTCCTTCATGATTTGGGGAACATTTCTTCTGTGATCCAGTTGAAGATCTGGTCCATGGTATTGTCCTGGGATTCTTCTCCTTTATGCCTATACTTTGATGATTTGGTCTTTTCATCCTGTCCGGTAGTTCTTCTGTGTTTCTTTCGTGTATCTTTTTTCCATATTCTTTTCCCCATGTGTTCTTCATGTCCTGCTTTATCTTCCCAGCCTGATAGTCTGTCTTCCACTGGATCCATTTTACTTATAAGGCTTCCCCCTGAGTTTTCTAATTGGATTGAGTGTTTTGAACCCATCTTATTCTCAGCTTGAGTTCTCTTCAATATTTCTAGCTCTTTACTGAATTCAGTTAAAAATCCCAAACTGTCTTAGTGATTTCATTCAACTGTATATTTGTGTTTTCTTGGGTATCACTCAGACATTTGTTGGTGTATTCTTTAATAAGTTTATTGAGTTTTTTTTTATGTCATCTTAAATTCATTGAATTCTTTGATAAAGTTTATGGTTGTCCTCTTAAATTCTGTGTCCTGTGTTTTATCTAGGTAATTGTTATTGAAGAACAACACTTCTGGGATTTGGGGGTGTGACAGGCATATTATCTTGGTATTTTACACTGTTTTTGTTTTTGTTTTGGTGACCTGAGCATGTGGAGTTCTTTCTTTGCCATGTGTCTGATGTGAGATTCTAGCTTGCCTTAGGTTCATCTGGTACAGGAATTGCATGATGGAGCTATGCCAGGGACAGCTGGTCATGAGCTGCTCCATCAGAGCAAGAATTGAGAATGTGGAGGTGGTAAAAGGGCAGATGGGAGTCAGAGGAATGTGTTAGACAAAAGCAGTGCTTTAGCTGAATGTTCAAGGCTGGGACTATGAGTTTGAGGAGATGGTGTGGGGGGTTGTGGAGGTCAGAAACTCTAGGATATAGAATTTTAAGTAGTATGGAATATTAAACAGATCACAGGTAGAAAATATTCTAATGTAGGAAATTCCCCAGAAAATTAAGGAACAATTTTATCCACTTAATCTACAAATATGAAACCCTTAAAAAAATAGTGCCTAAGAATATATGGAGAAACATGATAATGTATAAAAATAATCACATAGAAAGAGATAAATAAGCAAATAGGTTCATTAATTAAGTAACATGAATAGAAAAACACAGGATGATCCTTTGAGAATACAAAAGATGGCTGACTTCACATCCGCTCATATTGGTGAAATTATTTAGGCCACTCCATGTAGTTAAAAGGGAGGTTTATTTTGTGGGGTAACTTACAATGAAGGGGTATTCAAATTGGCTACAGGCCTAGAGTATCTGACAGACCATTTTCAACACTATTAGTATACTATTAGTATACTGAATCCATTCTTCCAAAGGAGCTGATCTGATCTTTAATGGTGTAAGTATTCTTTTGCATTCTGCATTAGCATTGTTGAATGCCAAGGACTCAGTTAATACTTTTCTTAATTCTTTATCTGATACAGCTTTTGTTATAGCTGCGTTCAGCCTTTGTAAAAAATCAGTGAAGGGTTCATGCGGTCCCTGAAATATCTTTGTGTATACCTCAGTTGCTTTTCCAGGTTCTGGAATTTTTTCCCAAGCATTTAGAGCTGCTGTACGGCATAGGGATATTGTATGCTCATCATAAATGGCTTGTACATTCCTGTCAGCGAAACATCCCTCATCAAGTATTTGATCTTGGGAGATCTCAAAACCTCTGAGTTTACCTTGTTGTTCTAAATTTCTTGCCTCTTCTCTCAACCAGCTTTTCCACTGTAACTGCTGGCTATATTCTAGAACAGCTGAAATTAACTGATGCCGGTCATCTGGAATGATTCTATGTGAGGTAGACCACGAATTTAACATCTGTTTTACATATGTGGAGTGTATCCCATATGTAACTACTGCTTCCTTTATATTTTTAAAGTCCCTTGTTGAAATTGGTTGTAATGTATATGTTATATATGGCTCAAGGTATGAGTCATCTGCTGGCTTTTCATGGATGATAACAGGATAAGCCATTGTATGAGAGCCATTTGGAGATGTTACGACCTGTATGGTCTTGCCCTTCTGATTATTAGGTCCCTTGTCATGTTTATTGAGAGTTTCCTCCAGGGCTTGTAAATGAGCACCTAGGGTCTGTTCCAGGGAGTAAACCTCCTCTTGTAAGGGATTCCAGATTTTTCATGGAATCATGGAAGTTTTTATGTTCTTCTGAAACACATGATTCCATGGACCTTATCTTATCAAGTAATGATAATTTTTCTTCCTTACATAGTGTCTGAGTAGCTACAACTTCATTCTGGAGAGTTAGTGCTCTATCCATTAAATACTCGTATTTATTATCAATAAAAGCAATTTTGGGTACAAGCTTGTTTTGTAAGTCCTGACCAGCAGATTCCAGAGAGAGAATCTTTTTATGTAAGTCCTGGTCAGCAGATTCCAAAAAGAGAATCTTTTTCTGTAAGCCTTCATTGCTATGTTTTAAAGCCTGTATCAGTCCCAATAATGACTCATCTTTGTTCTTATTATTAAACCAGTGTTTGAACACTATGTGAATTATTACAATGAATGTCAAAATGGTACAGGCCAGATATGTCTTAGGGAGGTCGTATATTTTCAGGAGAATGTCATTCATCATACAGGCAAAAAAGTTTTTAAATCCTTGTGAGGTAATGTTGTCAGCCATATTACAAGAATTACTCAAAATTTGTTAGTCAGTTTTAAGGTGTAAAATTATCAAGTACTTTTACTTGAAAAAAGTTACCCTTTCCGTGGTTTTGGGGAGTGCAGTAGCACTTTTCAGCCAGCAGGAGGCGTTGGTATAGCTCCAAAGCAGGAGGAGTGGGAAGGCCTCACTTACAGTGGGTTTTCGCTGGTCTAGGGGCTAAGCTAACTTTGCAGGCCGGTTTAGGTACCCGCCAGCCATGGAGGAGGCTGAGGGAGGGAGCCGCCTGGGCCTTTGGGATTTGCCCCACGTTGGGCGCCAGATATTGGAGAAATTATTTAGGCCACTCCATGTAGTTAAAAGGGAGGTTTATTTTGTGGGGTAACTTACAATGAAGGGGTAGGTTGCAGGGTCTGGCAAAGGTGTAGTGCAGTCTGGTGGTGTTCTCTGGAGAACTCTGCTCGGTCTCCCTCCAGCGTTCAGGGTCCCAGAACCAAGCGCGCCTCCCCTTCCGATCTTCCGTCTTCCATTTCCTTCTCCGCCCTGCCTTGTGGGCGTGACCATTACCGAAGCCTCAATGGGGGTTGGAACTTCCTGGCCAATGCTGGGATGGCTATCCACTACACGCTCAGAGCTGTGTTATAACAACACATCATTTCACATTCATGATGTGGCTAAGCCCTTCCTGGAAGGTGGTCTTGCCAGGTGCAGCAAAAGTTGTTGGTTTTGTTTTGTTTTTTCAAAGTCAGTGGTTTTTAAACTAGTCTTTCTACATCTGGGAAGTGGTCCTAAGAGATATCACACAAATAGGCTGAGATTTTTTTCTTTATTAAGAATTTTTAAATTCATTTTTCATACCAACCACAGATCCTTTTCTCATCCCTCCTCCTGCTCCCCCCACAGCCTTCCCCACCACCAACCCAATCCCCATCCCCTCCTCTGAAAAGTTAAGTCCTCCCATGAGGAGTCAGCAAAGCCTGGTACATTCAGTTGAAACAGGTCCAAGCTCCTCTTCCCTGCATCAAGGCTGTGCAAGGTGTCCCACCATAAGTAATGGCCTCCAAAAAAGTCAACTCATGCACCAGGGATAGATCCTGGTCCCACTGCCAAGGGCCCCTTAAACGGACCAAGCTACACAACTGTCTCACTTATACAGAGGACCTAGTCAAGTCCTATTCAGATTCCACAGCTGTTGCCCTAAGTTCATGAGTTCCCACTAGATTGGTTTGGTTGTCTCTTTAGGTTTCCCCATCATGATCTTGATGCTCCTAGCTCATAGAATCCCTTTTCCCTCTCTTTGACTGGACTCCTGGAGCTCAGTCTGGTGCTTGGCAGTGGATCTTTTGCATCTACTTCCACCCCTTACTGGATGAAGGCTCTATGATGACAGTTAGGGTATTCACTATCTGATTACTAGGGTAGACCAGCTCAGGACCCTCTCCACTATTGCTAGCAGTCTAAGTAGTAGCTAGTATTGCTAAGCTGGGGCCTTCCTTATGGATTACTGGGAACTTCTCTAGTACCAAGTTTCTCCCTATCCCCATGATGTCTTCCTCTATCAAGATATCTATTTCATTGTTCTCCCACTCTGTCCCTGTTCCAGCTCAAACATCCCATTCCCTTATGTTCTTATCCTTCATCCCCTACCCTTGGCTGCCCCCTCCCCCAGTTTACTCAGGAGATCTCATCTATTTCCCCTTCCTAGGGCAATCCATGCATCCCTCTTAGGGTCCTTCTTGTTAGCTAGCTTCTCTGGAGCTGTGGGTTGTAGTCTGGTTATCCTTTGCTTTACATATAGTATCCACTTATGAGTGAGTCCATACCATGTTTGTTCTTCTGAGTCCAGGTTACCTCACTCAGGGTGATATTTTCTAGTTCCATCCATTTGCCTAAAAATTTCATAATGCCATTGTTTTTTATGGCTGAGTAGTACTCCATTGTGTATATGTACCGCATTTTCTTTATCTATTCTTTGGTTGATGGGCATCTAGGTTGTTTCCAGGTTCTGGCTATTATGAATAATGCAACTATTTACATAGTTGAGCAAGTGTCCTGGTGGTATAATTGAACTTTCCTTGGGTGTATGCCCAAGAGTGGTATCATTGGGTCTTGAGGTAGATTGATTTTCAATTATCTGGGAAACCGCCATACTGATTCCCAAAGTAGCTTTTGCACTCCCACCAACAGTTGAGGAGTGTTCCCATTGCTCCACATCATCTCCAACATAAACTATCATCAATGTTTTTGATCTTAGCCATTCTGACAGTTATAAGATGTTATCTCAGAGTCATTCTGATTTTAATTTCCCTGATAACTCAGGATGTTGAGCAATTTCTATATGTCTTTGGGCCATTTGAAGTTCTTTTGTTGAGAATTCTCTGTTTAGTTCTGTATCCCATTTTTAAATTGGATTGTTTTGTATTTTGATGTCTATTTTCTTGAGTTCTTTATATATTTTAGAGATCAGTCCTCTGTCAGATGTGGGGTTGGTGAAGAACTTTTCCCATTCTGTAGGCTGTTGTTTTGTCTTGTTTACCGTGTCCTTTGCCTTACCAGAAGCTTCTCAGTTTCAGAAGGTCCCATTTATTAATTGTTGCTCTCAGTGTCTGTGCTACTGGTGTTATATTTAGGAAGTGGTCTCCTGTGCCAGTGCATTCAAGGTCATTTTCTACTCTCTCTTTTATCATGTTCAGTATAACTGGATTTATGTTGAGGTCTTTGATCCACTTGGACTTGAGTTTTGTGCATGATGATAGATATGAATCTATTTGCGATCTTCTACATGTTGACATCCAGTTATGCCAGCACCATTATTTGAAGATTCTTTCTTTTTTCCATTGTACAGTCTTGCTTCTTTGTTAAAAAAATCAGGTGTCTATAGGTGTGCAGATTAATATCAGTGTGTTCAATTTGATTCTATTAGTCCATATGTCAGTTTTTCTGCCAATACCAAGCTGTTTTTATTACTATAACTCTATAGTAGAGATTGAGGTCAGGGATAGTGATGCCTCCAGAAGTTGCTTTAGTATACAAGATTGTTTTAGCTATCCTGAATTTTTTTTTTGTTTTTCCATATGAAGTTGAGTATTGTTCTTCTGAGGACTGTGAAGAATTGTGTTGGGATTTTGATGGGGACTGCATTGAATCTGTAGATTGCTTTTGGTAAGATTGATAGGCTGAGATTTAAACTTTCACAAGACTCTAGAAATCCTCATCTCACTGCAAATGCACTGATTAGAATCATAGAGCTGACTGTGAAATTAAACTTTCCCCTAATACCTTGGAAGAAAGAGACAGAGAATCTGCATACACTCTTTAAAAAAATCTCAAGATAAATGAAATAGCAAATGAGAGACTTAAGGACTTCATTTCTTTCATCCACTGCCGTTTCTGTATCTTCAGCTCCCTCTCTTAATCTTTATCCAAGTACCAGCTCAAAATCCGAATTGTGCTCCTGTGTAAAAGCCTGACCCCTGCAGTGATGTCACCTGCATTCTTCCTGCTTCCTGGTGCTCATTCCCACTTGCATTTCTGACATATATTATTCATGTGTTACCCATTCTTTGAATAGAAACCCATCAGAGCGAGGATATCCTTATTTATGATTATCAGAACCTTAGGTACTCCTGGATATTTGATGAAGTAATGTTTGCATCAAATAATTGAACCTATTTTTAAGTGATAATTAAAATGGTAATGTGATGGTTGGTTTCTAGAAAAAATGCAATATACAAAATTCATTATAAAACATATATTCTATAAATATAGAAAAATATACATTAAAATAAATGTATACACATATGAACTTTTAAACATAAAGCCAACCTATATTTTTCTTGCATGTATGAAAACATAAACTAGTATTTGGAACACTACAAAAAACTGAAATAAAAAAAATAGCCCATTTGATTTTGGAGGCTAAAGTTAGAGCACCATCCCCAGAAGGTCTATCTGACTTGAAAAAAAGAGAGAGAGAGAGAGAGTTTGACAATGACCTTATCAAAGACAAACAGACATCACATAAGCAAATGAGAAGAAGTACTACATCATATGGCAACAGAGAAAGATGATGATGCCATTAACCATGAGATACCTCTGCCATTCTGTTGGAGGTACAGTGTTGTGGACACCAACAGGAGTGAGCATCATGGGTGACAGGAGCTCTGTGTCACTGCTTCTGGAAGGCAAAACGTTTCAGCTCAGGAAGACAGCTGGAAAGTGTCTCACGGAACCGAAAATACTTCCATCATATAATCCAACCATCACACCAAACAAATTTGCTATTTATCCAAAGGGGCTGCAAACCCACTTTCACATGAAAACCTGCTTACATGCATTTTGTAACAGCTTCACTGATAGTTATTAAACTCAAGAAGGATGGTTATCTTCAAGTTCACAATTGTTAAAGCTTGGAAGCCAGAGATTCCTTAAGCAAGCAAATGGGTAATTGGTGGTGTCTCCAGACAATAAGCGATGGCTCAGTATTTAAAAGAAACAAGTTACAAAATTTACATGTTTATTAGTAAGTGAAAGACACCAGTCTGGGAAGGCCAGGTAATATGAGAGTCTAACTCTGTAACATTCTATAAAAGGCAAAAACAGTGAAAAAAGTGAAGTCAGTGATTGTTAGTGGCAGGGAGAAAGGGATGCCTAGGCAGAGCAGAGAGGATTTTAAAAAATGCTATCTTTTAGATTAATATAATTATATCATTTCTCCCTTCCCTTCCTTCCCTCCAAGCTCTCCTATATGTCCCTCTTTGCTCTCTTTCAAAGGCGTGCCCTGTTTTTCAATAGTTGATGTTGCATACATGAATGTGTATATACGTAAATATTCCTCAATACATAAGTACAACCCACTCAGACTGTATAATGCTACTTATATGTATGTTTTCAGGGCTGAAAATATGATGTTGGATAATAAATTGGTGTGCTTTTCCCAGGGAAGACTATTTTTTCCACTCTATGTATTCCTTAGTTGCCTGTTCTTTGTACAGGTTTGAGGCCTCCTGGGCTTTCCCACCAACTTTGTCTGTTATTGTCCTTGTTCAGCTCATGTTTAAGCAGTCATATTGATGATAACATGGATGTAGATTTTGACATTCCTGGAAGTCACGGTCTCACAGCCAACTCCCTGTTCCTCTGACTTTTTGAATCTTTCCACTCCCTCTCCTTCAATTATCCCTTAGTCTTTGGTGGTGGAGCTGCATTGTAGATGTACCCATTAGGACTGGGCTCCACAATTCTGCATTCTGATTGGTTGTGGGTTTCTGAAATGGTCTCTGTCTATTGCAAAAAGAAGTTTGAGAGGTGAGCACTACATTTATCTGAGAATAATAACAAATGCTTAGGATGTAGTTAGGTATTATTCTGGTTTAGTAAAAAGGAGGTTGTAGATTCTCCTTCAAGATCCATGGCTTTATTAGTTGACTAGTTTTAAAGTACCATATATGATTTCCTTCATGTTGAGTGTGTATTAAATTCAATTAGAGAGTTGCTGGTTACTGTTAAGATACGCATGTCCTTCCTTAGGGTTATTGCACCATGCTGGTCATTATTTGGGTTCATATTGTCATGGCTGGGTAAGACTGTTTTTTTTGTTTATTTGTTTGTTTATTTGTTTGTTATTCGGTTTTTTTTCCCTCCATTTTTGGAAACTTTCATGGTACCTTCTTTGACCATGATAGCTAGTCTTCAGGTAGGAGGCTCTCAAATCAGATCTAGCTCAGGAGCCTCTCGGCCCTATGTCTGGAGTACATGATATCTTTAGCAATAGGTACTTTTTAAGAGAGAGAGAATACTTTGTCCTGTTATAAAATGTATGTTTCTTATACATTTGCCCAGACCCAAAGACTTTACCACAGAAAGAATGGACATGAGGTAAATTATGGACTTGGGGTCAGGGTAGCTTCACAGACTGTGCCACTTGTGCCATGCTGTTGGGAGATGGTAGTAGGGGGAAGGCCATGTGTGTTGGGATGGGCATACAAGATGCATTTTTACACCCTTCTTTCAAATTTGTTGTGAATCTGAAACTACCCTATAAAGCATTTGAGTTTAATATCATTTTTTTTTTTAATTTTAACTAATCCTACATTCTATCTCAGTTTGTGTAACTTTGAGGAATCAGAAAAAAATGTTTTAAGAAGGACTGGTTAGGGACAGGGGAGATAGCTCTGTGGTTAAGGGTGTGGACTACTCTTGTGGAGTACTGGAGTTTAGTTCCCAGGACACACATCAAGTGGCTTGCAACTGCATGTTAACTCTAGCTTCAGGGTATCCAAAACCCTATTCTGGCCTCAGAGAATATCTGCATTTATACATATACACATAATTAAATACAAAATAAATCTTTAAATAAAGAACACTGTTTAATGACTTTCTGCTCATGCCTTGGAATTCTTTTTTGTTATACACACACAAAACAAACAAACAAACAAACAAAACCCTGCTCTGTTACATATATGAAGACTGAACTACCAAATAATGTAGTTCAATGCTCTGTGGTTATTCTACCTGGCTTTTAAAAGAACCATACTATGTACACATTTAGCTCATTGGTATGCCCTTGAAACCATGGTTGACTAGAGGACCTTGGAGTGGCATCAAGCTGGGTAGGCAAGATCCAAGGTCACCTGTGATTTGACGATCACTGAGGTAAAAAAACAGAAATAAAATGCATGAAATACTCAAGGTTATGGGCAGGAGAAATAGAAACGTGTGTTGCGGTAAAGGGAGCTCAAGGGTTTAGGGAGCCCTGGGCTCTGGTGAAAATCAGAGAAGTTAGGTAAATATCCAACCACAGGGAAAGCCAGGTGGCTTAGCGCCCAGTCTTTAGACATGTGACACATATTTCACATACTGTTGTATGAAAGAACTATCTAAGCTGAGTCTACTGTTTCTTTTAAAAATAGTGGGTTTTTTTGAGCTGGGTGGTGGTGGCTCACACCTTTAATCCCAGCACTCGGGAGGCAGAGGCAGAGGCAGGTGGATCTCTGTGAGTTCGAGGCTAGTCTGGGCTATAGAGTGAGTTCCAGGAAAGATGCAAAGCTATGCAGTGAAACCCTGTCTCAAAACACCAAAAAAAAAAAAAAAAAAAACCAACAACAACAAAAAACCACCACCAACAAAACCACTGCTTTTTTTTAAATTATAAAAATAATGCACATTCATTGTGGAAATTTACATAAGGCAAATGGAATTAAGGGGAAGCTGAAATTTCCTGATATCTCATTCATTCCTACCCATTATTCCTCTGCCCAGAATGGCCATTTTGCCTATTTCATTATTCCTAGTTTAACCACACATCAACAGCATCTTTCCACCAACTATCTAGTTAAACATCATATTTTATTTTATACCAACCACATTACTGCATACATACATTTTCATATATGTTTTCTGCCATCCAAGTACTAAATAGGCCCCACCCACTTTAGCTTTGGCGAGCAGATGAAACCAGGGCTCTCTAGGGTGATTTTCCATTTATGTATACAGACAACATTTTAAAAGAGTAATCATTCTACTGTATACATTTTCTCCCCTCCTTCCTTCCCTCCCTTCTTCCCTCCCTCTACCAGCTTGCTTGCTTTGTCCCTTTCTTGCAGGCTCTCCTGTAGCCTTTGCTGGCCTCAAGCTCACTGAGAACTGAAGATGGCCTTGGACTTTTGATCCACTTTCCTAAATACTGGGATTATAGGAGCATGCTCCTGTGCCTGGTTTGTATGTATTTTCTCAGCATAAATTTACAAATACACGTTTTGGATACAATCTAGGATTTCTTAGGCTATGCTGTACAGATTGAAATGACTTGATTGGTAGGGCCAGGATGTCCTCAAGCAGTTGTAATAGTCAGTCCTCCCTACAGTAACACTTATATCCCCTACCTTATGCCTGTGAGATGCTGTCATTCACTCAGATCTCCAATCATCAAGGCAATACATGGCATATTAGTTTTAACTCACTTTCCCTTCGTTATGAGTGAGTTGAACATTTCCTTACTATGGACCTTTTCATTTTCTACTGTGCTGTTCATACTTAATGGTAAAGAAATCTACCTGCAAATGAAGGGCATTATCTGTCTCTTACCTGTGCCTATATATTTTACCCTATTTGTGATTGTTTCTCTAGTTTTTATTGGTGTATAGTGTTCATAAGAAAGTTATAAGTTTTTATGTGGCCAAACTTATAAACACAGACATATTAATAGGCAAGATTTTCGTTGACTTTCACACAATTCCACACTACTTTGTGCCTGTCAGAATGAAATGGTTTCATAACCGGCCAGTGTATTCCCTGGACAGGAAAGAAATAATCCTATAAAGGTAATAGTTTCATTTTGAGCCTAACCTAGATCTACACTGAGAGTTTTATCTTTCTGGGTGACTGACAGTACAGGAGAATTTTCACCAGGCAAATAACATGACCTAATTAACAGGGAAATTTAGACAATAAGCTCGTCCCAATAGTAAGCTTCAGTTTTCAGAAGGAACACCCCCCCACACACACACACACCCATACACACTCTCTATTGCTCACTCCATGCTCATTTCTGTGTCTTAAGGAGACAAGATAGTAAGAAATGCCGAAGCTTTGTGGACACTGTAGCCCACTGGAGGGAGGGCAAACAGTTTGCTTCTGAGGTTCTGGAAACATAATGTCCTCGTGGAAAATTGTGACCACCTTATTCTGGATAGACCACAGAGTTCTGGTGTCCACAAGGGCTCCTTGTGTCAGCAGCTTTGCCAGTGGTATCCACCTTCTTTGGGTGTTACTGTGTGTGTGCTCTACAGGCTGCTTTATTAGCAGAACGAAGCCCATAATCTTCTCTTGAATTACCTCTGTCAGGGATTGCATCACAGTGAAGAGAAAGCTAAGACACCACCACCTCAGACCAGGGATCCTCACCTCACCGTCTGCCTTCCTTTCTTCCATCCTCCCTGCCTTCATGCTTCTTTGTTTCCCAAGCGTTCTTACTGCCATGCCTGAGACAGTATAGGCTTTTAACAAATACCTGGTGAGATGATGACAGAATTATACATGCCCATATGGCACAAAATCTAGGGAGGGCCTCAGGAGACAAATCACAAGGACAAAGCTTGGGCTGAGCTAAGCTCTTAGTGTCCTTTCCACGAAGACACGGTGGGACTGCATGTGTCCATTCCTCTTCTTGTTGCTGTGACCAAATATTTGCTCAGGTATAGCTCAAGGGCAGAAGGGTTTGTTCGTCTTATGACTGGAGGGGAAATGATCCATCATGCAAGTGGAGACACATAGGCCATGTGGCTCCACAGTGGCAGCATTGTGCAGCTGGGAGCACCCACATTTTCAAACAGGGAGCAGAGGGAGGACAGAAAGTGGGGCTGGGGTGTAAAGCCTCAAGGCACAGCTCCCACTTCCTTCAGAAGGGCTCCACCTCCTACAGGTTCCATAGCCTTCAAGAACTGCTTCAGCAGCTGGAGGCCATGGGTTCAAACTCCTGCTCCTGTGAGGAAATTTCACCATCAAACCATGACAATGGATAAAATTTGGAGAGAGACCACTGAAAAGGTGTAAATAATTCTTCATGGATATGAGATCAGAAGGACCTTTCTATGGATGGATTTTTACACAATCCCATGCTGATGAGATAGAAGGTGGGCCTCTTATCAAATCTGGGAGGCAAAGCAGTTAGATCTCTTCATACAACATGAAATATAGTTTTGTTTAATATAAACCTTTATTTTTTGATAGTTTCATACATGCTTACTGCATATTTAGATCATATTCACCCCTTCCCACTCTTCTCCCTAATTCCTCTTAAATTTGGCCCAACTCCCTTGTCTTCTCCAAACTTCATGTCCTTTTCTTTTCTTTCTTTATTTCTTTTTTTTTAAGTGTGGAGCCAGGGACTAGAACCCTAAGAAAATCCATCAGTAGCTCCCCAGTTAGGGGTGGGAGCTCATGAGTTCCTTCCCCTTCCATGCTGATAATAGTTTTATATGTATAACAAGCTGCATTCATAAAATTTGTCACTGATGGCATAATCTGGCTAATAAAACAGCAAAGACATTTGCTTGAGCTGTGGTAGGAGACACCTGCAATCCCAGTACTAGGGAAGCTGAGGAAGGAGGCTCATGAGTTTGAGGTCAGACAACATTACACAGCAAGACTGTCTCAGAAACCCAAGCCCAAACAAACAAAGCCAGATTCAGTCAAATATTTTTGAAACAGTTCATATAATATTAAAGAAAACTGAGGATATTTGGTGTATGATTCTAAGTGTTTGGAGAACTTGACTTCAAAGTAGTTTGCTTAAATCCATAAATAAATACCCCCCAAAAACAACTAATGAAGTATGAGGCTTATTGCTGGTCTGTAGCTCACACTGACTGGATTTTCCCTTGGCCTCCACTCTTACTACCTGCTCTTTGAATGGTGCCTTAATATTTGGATATCTGGGCTGGAGAGATGGCTCAGAGGTTAAGAACACCAACTGCTCTTCCAGAGGTCCTGAGTTCATTTCCCAGAACCCACAGGATGGCTCACAACTATCTGTAATGAGATCTGGCACCCTCTTCTGTATACATGATAAATACATAAATCTTTAAAAAATTTGCATATCTGACCTCTGATCAGTAACATTAGAATAATCATATCACCATCTACACAGAGTCACATAAACGACTGTTTGGAACACTGCCTGACTACGATACCAAGAAATTGGTAGACAGGAGCTGATAATAAAGAATATCAGATTGCTGGAGGCATGGCCTTATGTTTTGGGAATTATATTGGTGATTGACATGTCTCCAAACTAGATGAAAGAGAACAAAACCAAGACTTGGCCAACAGGAGTGATGCCATTCTGCCCCATGGGGCACATTAAGCCTGTTAACCTCTTAGGTCCAGAGAACAGGGGGCATTGCCGCCTTACCATCCACAGAATGTGAGAGTTCAGGACATTCATGTTCAGTGTTAATTTCAGAGGAGTAACAAATAACCTTTTGTGTATATTACATGTAGTATTTGGAGTATAGTCACACTAAAATAATGGTTACATATTCGAAGTTCAAATGTAACTGGGTGCCCTGTATTTTACCTGGCACACTGTAGCATGAATCTTAAAGGTACTTATTAATAAAATCAAACCCGAGGCCAGTTACTGGGGTGAATGCTGGAAGATCAGAGAAGCAGAACAAGCCACAGTTTCCTCACCTTGCCAGTTCCTCAGCTGGTCTTGTTTCCTCAGACTGGATGCCTCTGAGTTCTCATCCAGAATGGATCTCAGCTGAACTCTGCTGCTCCAAAGCCTAAAAGATTAACCAGCCAAATGCTAAACCAGCCAAATACTTCTAGTTTCTGGTCTTCATACCTTAAGTATCTTTCTACTTTATGCCATCACTCCCTGGGATTAAAGGCTGGATTTCTGGGATTAAAGGTGTGTGCTACCACTGCCTATCCTCATGTTTAATATTGTGGCCTTCCTGTTCTCTGACCCCAGATAAGTTTATTTCAGGGAACACAATATTTGGGGGGGGGGGAACATAATACTACAGATATGAGGTAGATCACTGAATCTACCCTGAGAAAAAAAGATAAATAAATAATAGGATAGATGGGTAGATCATTGATTCTACAGCACACACTAGTCGATGTGCTGCCATGTACCCCAGGAGTCTTTGCAGACTTTATAAACATCCTATTTTTGTGAGACCTGAATTATATCCTTATTGCCTCCTGTAGTTCTGTCCTTTCCACCCTGAAACATCTTGTACACATGGCCCTGTCCATATTAAAACGTTTTACATTAGAAAAAGGCTTATGACTTTGTTTTATGGCTGATGTGGGTTAGACTCTCTGTTCTCTTTTTTCCCATTGTTTCTAGCATGAGGAATTGGTATGTGTGCTCTGGGGAGATAAATAATTTGGACCTTGAAATATAGCAAATGCTTCAGCATAACTGAAGGGAAACTGGTTTTAAAAGTTGCAGCTAAGATTCACAGAATTTATGGCATGATCTTGAGCTGTTAAGGTGTTTAATATGATGTGCATGTTCACATTGGTTACAGTCCTCAATCTCTGGAAATAGTCATGAAAGTTTACTCTGTTTCTTACAGACTGTTGTCCTTTCCCTCCCTGGCTATTTTAATTATGACTAAATACATATCATATGGAAGTTGGCATCATTAAATGTTGTGTTCAGTTTAGTGAGAGCTGCCAAAAGATATAATTTTTCTATTGTTGTGGTGGGGTGAAGAGAGGGTCTTATGTAGTACAGAGTAGCCAGGAGCAGAGTGAGGCTAGGACCACCCTGAATTCTTCATCTTCCTGCAGGGATGATGGACCTGTGTGCCACTGCTCTGGTTTAGCAGATGCTGTGGAATAGAATCCAGGTCCTTTGCTGTGCTGGGCTATTCCTAGGCTCTTTATATGCCTTGTAGGTTTTTTTTTTAAATTGAAAATTGAACATTTAACTATAATGTAGCAACCCTGGATGTCAATTCTGTAGGACTAGGGGTGCTTTTCATTATGGCTTTTATGTGGGGTTGTGCTGGGTGGAAGCTGTCTGTGCTCATCCTCAGTCTGAGATATATACGCAAGGTCTTTACTGAGTATGCTGATTTCTTACCCTCCCCTCCCCTTCCCTGCTCTAAACCCTCCCCTCCACTCCTCTAAACTCTCCCATGTACTCTCTCCTTGCTTTTTTTCAAATCCATGACCTCATTTTCTCCACTAATTGTTCTTTCATGTGTGTGTGTGTGTGTGTGTGTGTGTGTGTGTGTGTGTGTGTGTGTGTGTGATGGGCTTTCCCCTATCTACTCCAGCATGCCTGCTATTGTCCTTGTCAAGCTCATGTTGAAGCTGCTATGCTGGTGAGACTTTTATGGATGCTATTCTGACATTCTTAGAGACACAACCTCACAGAAAATCCTTGGTTCCTCTAGCTCGTATAATCTTTTCTCCTGCTCTTCAGTGTTCCCCAAGCTCTAGGTGTGGGAATGGTATTGTAGATGCATCTATTGGGACTGGGCTCCACAACTCTGCACTTGGACTGGTTGCAGCCTTCAGCAATAGTCTCTGTCTGCTGCAAAGGGAAGTTCTCTTGATGAGGGGTAAGGACTACATATATCTGTGGGATTCCAGTTGTCTGCCACCCCACCTGGCAACTAGACTCACTATTCCTAACAGCATACCATTCACACCATGCCACATTGTCTGTGGGCAATGTCAGGTGTCACCTTGTAATTTGATGAAATGCAGATGAAATGGGAAGGTGGCTGTGAGAAGTGTCAAGAATATCTATGGGACTAAGTGCATACCTGTGGTACCCTAAACCATCTTCTAGCAACACCGCTTATATTATTATTCTTTGCATGTTGGAGGGTATAGCACAGTTACCAGACTGGAAAGAGTCAAGTTATATTATGAAATGATTTGGGCTTCTGGAGTACCTGCCCCCAAATTCACTTTAGAGCAGGAGTGAGGCAGACTAGGCTCTGATCATAGGACCCAGACTTGCATTTAGACTTCTTTAACATGACTCCTGGACAGTCTTATGATGTAGTGGCCTTTGGACAGTTTGAAGAACATGGCCTCTTTCCATTTCTGTGTTTCTTTTCTTTTAATGGAAGCCAGCTAGCTCTTCTTTCTGTGTTTGCTTCTCCCCCTCACTCACATTCAATAGCAAATACATGATAACCCACTGGGGATTGAATAACTGTTCATTCAGCAAGTAGTCTCCAAATCTTTATCCTTTCTCTTGGGAGAAACATCTGACTAACATGTATTTGTCTTAGTATGTGTGGTAGGCTCAACTGTAGGAATAATGGACCTGTGTGCCACTGCTCTGGTTTAGGAGATGCCGTGGAATAGAATCCAGGTCCTTTTCTGTGCTGGGCTGCTTCCTAGGCTCTTTATATGTCTTACTGTTGTTTTTAATTGAAAATTGAACCTTTAACTATAATGTAGGGAAGTTTTACAGTTATAATCTTGGAGGATGAGTTAGTTTTGTGAGGAATTTATTATGAAAAGCTCCCATTTCTGTTTAGATACAAACTGCCTTGTTTGATATCCACTTCATCAGAATCAAGTGCCTTTTTCTGCTTGTCTCATTATGTCTGCTTGACAATTTTTTTCAGAGCCACAGTGAGGAAAGGTGCTACTTGCTGAGATGGTTGGCTCTGTCCCCTGTGCTGCTCTGTCCATGGCACTGTCCATTATATACTCAGAAAGCATGATGATGAACATAACGGGTAAAAGCAATACACGAAGTATCATTCCAGATGTGGATGGGGAATAACTGGAATATCTGGGCTGATGTGAGAACTTGGATAGCTCACAGGCTGTAGTATCAGAAAGACAAGTCTTGAGGAGGGAAGTGTTGATGGTCTCAGGCCTATGACATTTACTTTCTTTACCAAGTGATACTGGGGAAATCCATCTAAGTAATAATTTCTCTTCTGATATGCAAATATCTCAACATATTATATCTTAGTTGAGTGTCTTCAAAATGAACTCTGAAACAAAATTTGGGTGCAAGCAGTTTATTTAGGAGCAATAGAGAACACCAAGGGAATGGAGAAGTGAGTTAGAGAAGGTAAACTCTCTTGTAAATGCTGGCAACCATGCAGAGATGAGAATACAATTCTGCATGGATACCCTCAGAAACATATAAACATTTCCCAGAATTCTCCACTCCAGAGAGAAAGAGAAGCTAGGGTATTTCCTGGGGGATTTTTGCTGAAGTAGGTGTAAATCCCCAGGATTTCTCACTGGTTTATTGCTCCCATCAGCTTTTTACATTTGAAATCACATAAGACATGGAGATTCCACAAGAAGAACTAGGAACCATAGGCAGGACAGCATCTACCATTAGAGGGTTAAGCCTAATGGTCACTGTGAGAGTGAATGAGTCAATTCAGTTCAGTTCTCCTCTAGTTGAGAGACAAATCTGATAGGTTTGGGGCCTGTGGAACAGCTATATGATTTATGACTTGGCAGTTTTGACAGGAGGCTGAGGTATGTCTTTGTTTATAACTCACTGTTTCATCCCTAGTACCTTTGCAGTCACTGAGAGCTGCATTGTGTTGGAAACAAGAGTTGAGAAGAGGAGGTGAGGAGACCACCTGATGACAAATTTCAGTTTTCTCTTGCTTTCTAAGTCCATACACTGTGCTAGGTCCTCCACCTGATTCTGTTTTCTTGGAAGTTTGTGAGTGGCATCATTTGGAAAACAGTATGTTTAATAAATATTGAAAGACCATAATGAGGTAATTTGTGAATTTCCTGCCATCTGTGAGTTTTCATGCTCTTATTCATCTTTATCTATTTAATTATAGCCATTGTACCAACATAAATAATTCCTCCCACTGACAGAAGTTATTAACTATTTTCATTCTTTATTTTTAATCTTCAAAGTCTGAATTATGTAATCTAATGATCTGGGATGATTCACTCTTACTTTTATATCAGTTTCCTAGTTTCACATCCATCACTTTGACCAGATCAAATTCAATGTTAGTGAGAAACATAATCATGTTGATGGCTAATATTTTAATTGCAAGACACTTTCTCTAGTTTATATACAACATGTGTGTGTGTGTGTGTGTGTGTGTGTGTGTGTGTGTGTGTGTGTGTGTTTGGTATTTAGCTTTATATATTCTACTCCTGTTTCTGAGGCAGTTCTGACTCATATACCAAAGGCTTTAAAAGGTCTTGCTATGTGTTTCTCTCTCTCTCTCTCTCTCTCTCTCTCTCTCTCTCTCTCTTTCTCTCTCTTTAAAAGATTGACTTATTTATTATGTATATAGTGTTCTGCCTGCAGGCATACCTGCAGGCCAGAAGACAGCGCCAGATCTCATTACAGATGGTTGTGAGCCATCATGTGGTTGCTGGGAATTGAACTTAGGACCTCTGGAAGATCAGCCAGTGCTCTTAACCACTGAGCCATCTCTCCACCCCTCTTGGTATATTCTTGACATTGAATTCAGATTTTTAAGGACTGGTGACAGAAGTACTTGTACTCTGGGAGTGTCTTGAGATGCTGTGGAGAGAGGCTGTGAAGACTCTCATGTGCCTGAAACTATGCAGAGCTCAAGTTTGTGAATGATGATCTATTCTATGTATTCTACTCTGAGGGTTATGGGAAATTTTGATAATGTGAAAAAAGACTGACAGACTTCAGAAAGCTAGGATAAGCCATGACGTAGACAGCTCTCAGGACCTGTCCTCTGTCTCCCCATTTTGATGTACTCCTCAGGTTCCCTTCTTTGAGCTATCTACAGCCTGGAGGAGGCTAACTTACATATCCGCTTCATTTTTTTTTTCTGGCTGAGGACTTCATCCCTACCAGTTCTCTGCCTCCTCCTAGCCCATCACACTTGTGGCTCACCAAGTATGCATGGGGCATCTTTTCTCATCATTTCAGTGTCAGCTCAGGCATCACTCCGAGAAATACTTTCCTAACTAGCAAAGGACAAAATGCCACCTCCCTCTTATACAATTGCCCAGTTGTTTCCTGCCCCGTGATGATTCTTTTATTACACTTACATGAAGTAGGTTCTCATCTGTGTTTGTGTTATCTCATTCTGCTGGAACGCTGCTGAGGGATTCGCTGCATCTGTAAGGATTGTCTTAAATTGATTTGAGAAGTTCCGGCCCACTATGGGTGGCATCATCCCCACATAAGTGAGCGTGGGCTGCATGAGAAAGCTGCCTAAATATGAGCCTATGAATAGGTCAGAGAACCTCACCCAGGTTCTTGCTTTGAGTTCAGGCCCTGGCTTCCCTCGATGATGAGCTGTGTTGGAAGTGTAGGAAGAAATAAACCTGTCCCTTCCTAAGATGTTTTTGGTCAGAGCTCTTTTATCACAGTAACAGAAAAGCAAGCTAGAATAGCAAACTAAAACAGTTCATTTTGACACAGAATCTTTCATCACACTCCAAAAAGAAGGGCTTTTTTTTTTATCATTTATATACTTAGGTTTGATCTGTAGTGAGTGGCAATGGAAATCCCTCAGATTTTTTCTGATTATCTCAGGCTTTCTGGAATCAAGACCTGCAGTTAACAGCTGCCTTTATTTCATTAGTCAGAAAGACCCGCCAGTCCCCTATTTTGGCCACAAGAGTTAAATATACTGATGTACTTGGCAGAGATGATTTAGCCATCCTCAACTACTTGTGGAACAAGGACAAGTTACTGGTCCTGATGATTGTGCCTATAATCCCAACCACTTGGGAGCCTGAGTCAGGAGGATGGCCTGCTGGGGCTACAGACTGAGTTTAAGCTCAGCTTCAGGAACTTACTGAGACCCTGTCTCAAAAGTGAAAATGAGATCTGAGGCTATAGCTCACTGGTAGAATACTTGCCTGGCAAGCATGAAGTCTTAGGTTCAATCTCCATTTCTTAACTCCTACCCATTCTCCTAAAAGAAAAGAGGGAGAATATAAATGAAAACAAGTCAAAGGGTAAACTCTACTATCCAGTGGGAACAGGTAGACCCCTCAGAGGGGAACTGACCATAAACCATGAGCTACAGGCTGCTGCTGCCATAGTTTACATATATATGTACATTATATATATATTTGTAGGTATAAAAATATATGTATAGAATTTATCTTAAAAATAAATAATTGTTAAAGAAAAAGTATCTATTTTAGAGAGACAATCTTGCAGCCAACTTCCCAACTGGCAAGGAGGGGTTGGTGGGAGGTACCTACCTAGATTTCTCAGAAATTCCCAAAATTTTAACTGTGGAATATTAAACAACATTTTAAAGTAATTAGACTCCCAGGCTTTCAGCTGCAAATGAAAATGCAGTGAGCATAGCTGTGGACTGGGTAATAATTCTGTTTTGAGAAAATTAATCCCTGTGGTTCACAGGTGGTGGGAAAGGGTTTTCCAGCATCCCTGCTGGCTGTCATTGCTTGACTTCATTTCCTTCCAATGAGAAGGCTCTGGAACCCTTACCAAGACTTTGAAAAAAAAATCTGTGGTGAAGTCATTTGAAAAGTTCAATCCCAGTTTGATCATTTTGAAGTCTACAATATAAATGAATTATTAGAACATTCTCTACGTGGTGAGAGGAGGTAACGGTGATTTCATATTACAGTCTTATTTCAGAATGTCTTGTTCAATAAGGAGCAGTTGAAGGCCCAGGCACATGTTTGATATAGTAACTCACATGCCTTCAGGCAAAGGTAGCTGAAACAGATACCATTCTGTATGGTTTACAGCTTTATTACAATCTGTCCTTCCTGGGTGCTGGAGACTGAGTGTTCATATTCTCCACACATTCATGTGAAAGCCTGATGTCCAGCAGTGGCTTATGAAAGAGAGGCAGAGCTCTGAGGGATAATTAGGGCATCAGGCTGAGCCTTCAGAATGAAATTGGCCCCTTAAGAAGGGATCCAGGCAGCTCCCTCCATCCTACCTGTGAGGTTACACTGACAACCTTTTATGAAGCAGGAAATGAGACTTCACTATACATGAAACTTGCTGCCACCTTCATCTTGGACTTTCATTCAAATAAGAATAAGTTTATTGTAACTTACAAACCTTAAATTATATAAATTATTATAATTAACATTATAAATAGACAAATGATAAAATATTTATAAATGATTTTTATAATGAATTATATATTTTTATGTGGAAGTCAGTCTCTCTAAATATATGTTTACTTGTATACTCAATTATATATACAAATAATATATAATATATAGCATATATTACATATATTCATGTAGTCTAAACACACATACATAGCAACTAAAAATAAAATAAGTATTTAAAACAATAAAATGTACCTTAAAGTTTTCATACTTTTCTGTGAGAAAGTCCAGTATCATCAGCATTCTGAAAGCCAACCCCATGAACTCTAGGTAGAAGGAATTGTACTCAGAGTCTAATTCTTATTTAAGTTTGTGGAAAGGTGAAAAAACCCTCTCCCAATGTCAGCACAGTACTACATTATTCTAATTACAATTTAAAAGTCTCTTAAATGAACCTACACTAAATTCCTCCTCTCTTTGAGAACTGGTAAGTCAGCCTGCAATTGCCCCTTCCATAGCAACACTTTTTCTGTCATACATCAGGTCAAACTGTAAATAGTATGCTTTGCTAGATGATATCTACATTTTCATGGTGTCTGTCTAAATAAGACTTTGGAAATTACAACAAACTGAATCAGGAAACTGAAAATTTGGAAACAGAAACAAAGGAAGATTATCCGGTGTTCCTTCTGCTTCCTGGGTGATCTAATTCTTCCTTCTTTTCCATACCCCTCATCCACCCACCAGGGCCTCTATGTCACCTGTGGACCATTGCCATGGTCTCCATCCTCATCTCCAGGGTTTCGGAGTTCTCCTCCCAAGAGCACCTGTTCCTAACTCCCCTTGATCATTTTTCTGGTTTGAGTTAGCTTTATTTCTAAAGCTACCATCAGCAAAGGCAGGGTGGGTAGGCAGCAAGCACTTGTTTCCTGGCTTTGGCTGCTTCCTCCCTTCTGAAGTCATGTGATTCCCTTTGGTTCACAGACCCCTACTTCAGAGGCTGAGGCTTCCTCATTCTGCACTTAGAATCAAGTGCTCAGGCTTAGCAGTCTTCAGTAAAGATAATGACTGAAATTTTCAGAGCCAGCCTCTCCAGCTGCCAACCCACATGCCGATTTTGTGCAATGGCTGATAGTTGCCATCAATATGTTCCTAATGTTCTTGTCAATATGTTCTTCTTTCCTCTGACTGAAAAATGAAATAAAATGAAAATGTGAAACTTTTGTTAGCTCCATGCCTATGAAAGAATGGTAAACATCTCCCATTCACGTCATCTGGTTCTGAGTCAAGAGAAATTCAAGTCTACAGAGGAAAAAAAAATCAATAGTATTAGACCCTTAAAGAACTGCTCTGCGTGTTTATTTTTGCCCTGAATAATTCTCTTTGTGGCTTGAAATAGAATTTTAATGATGGACTCATCAGTGTGCCAGCTTGTGAAATTTACTGGGAAATATGAGGGTAACTACTTCCTCTTTTTAGAAGTCTGGGAATGCCAGCTCGTGTTCTTGTAGTATTTTGTCTGGCTTTGAAGACCATCTTTTTTTTTTCTTTCTTTTTATTTTTTTTGAGACAGAATGTAGATTCACCTTAACTGGGGGGAAGGTGGGTTCTTGTCTTCCAATACTCGCTACAGCTCCCATCTCTCTGATGGCCAGAAGGCCACTCTGCCCACTACTTCACCCACGGTGTTTGGCCTGCCTTGGGTGTCAACCAGTGTCAACAGAGATGGGAGGTAATTCAGGAGTTCACTTCTCTATTACTGTCTGAGTGAGCTTTAGAAATGTCCGCTTCAGGGAGACACCCTCTTGCCTTCCCACACTAGCAGTCTCAGACTTCCACAAAGCTTAAATGACTAACTCTGTCCTGTCTCCTCTTAGGAACCAAGTCCCACTCTGCTCCCAGGTATAGCTTTTGAGCTTAAATGTCCCAAACTAGATTTCCCTTTCCTGATTTCTGAATCACTTCAGAGATAAATGGAGATGAAAGCATCAGCTTTATCTCTGGTAAGAACTAGACTTGAAAGTACGGCTTCCCTGTGTTGTTCTGGCAGGGTTTTAAAACATGTCTTCAGAATTGAGCTTACTCACCTAGACACAGGAAGCACTAAAAGATTACAGACACATCTCACCCACTCCTTGAGGGGGCGGCGTTTTAAAGAGTGATAGCATAGTAGGTCAGAGGGGAGTATATATTTCACGTGAAGGTCTCCTACAGGGAAGGTGATAGGATGAAACCTGGCTGAAGCAACTATGTCTAGCACCTCTCCAAACTCATGGGAAATGGAGCAGGGCCAGAGGGTGTTCAGAATATGTGTGGGGTGCCACCGGCTGCTGTGATGATATCTCATTGGTTTTGTGACTTAAACAACAGAATTTCATTATTATATGGTTCAACAATCTGAAAATACTTCACTGAGCTAAAGGCAAGGTGTTGGCAGGAGCATGCCTGCTGATATGTCCAGGGGGAACTTGCTCTTGGTTTTTGGCTTTGTGATGTTACCTACATTTGCTGGCTTGGGGCTCTCATCTAGTGATAGCATCACTTCAGCCTCTTCTGTTGTCAGATCTGAGCCTCTCACTGCTCTCTAGTAATTATGATTAGCATTGGCCCATTTGGACAGTCTGAGATGTTCTCTTAGATCACAAAGCTTAGCACAATGGCCAGGTCTCTACTGTTCTGAAGTCATAACATAATCACAGGTATCAGGGATTAGGATATGGACATGTGTGTGGGACACCATCCTTCTTATTATGGTCTTCCTCATGGAAGCTTCAAGAATTGGGAAGAATTGGCCCTAACTTGTCCTGGCGGGAGGTTTCTGGATCTCTCTGCTCAGTTCCTGTGTAGAGAACGTTGCCTGGACTGACTTACATATCCATTGCAGAGTGCTTTCTGCTGAGAAGTGAGACTGGCCTGCTTTGTGATCTTGATGGGGTGTAACAGTGCAGCCAGTGCTTTCGGAACGTCTGGGTTTTATCTTACATTCCAAACAAGTCTGAAAAGTCTGTGTGGATATTTATTTATTTTATTAAGAAATCTTTTATTCATTTTACATACTAATTACAGATAGCCCTCTCTTCCCACCATCCCAGCCTCCCCCCACACTCCCCATTCTCTCCTTTGAAAAGATAAGGCCTCCCATAGGTAGTCAGCAGAGCCTGGTACATTCAGTAGAGGCAGAACCAAGCTCCTCCCACTGACTCAAAGCTATTCGAGGTGTCCCACCATAGGTAGTGGGCCCTAAGAGCCAGCCCATGCACCAGGGATGGATCCTGATGCTACTGCCAGGGGGCCTCTTAAGCAATTCAAGCTACACAACTGTCTCGCTTATGCAGAGGGCCTAGTCCAGTCCCATGGAGGCTCCACAGCTGTTGGTCTAAAGTTCATGAGTTCCCACTAGCTTGGTTTGGTTGTCTCTATAGGTTTCTCTATCATGATCTTTATGCCCCTAGGTCATAGAATCCCTTTGACTGGACTCCTGGAGCTTAGCTGGGTGCTTGACTATGGATCTCTGCATCTGCTTCCATCAGTTACTGGATGTAGGCTCTATGATGACAATTAGGGTAGTCAAAGATCTGATTACCAGGATAAACCAGTTCAGGCACTCTCTCTGTATGGATCCTTAAAAAGTAGATATTAATGTTTTTATTTTGTGACCAAGTACTGATCCTTATAGCTAGGTCTTTCATTTCAGACTCCTGTAGTTTTTTTTAATTTTCCTTACAGCTTCTCTACCTTGCTTAAGAGTAGACCCCTAAGGTCTTGTCCCACCCATAATTATGAAAGGACATAATTTATTTCTTGGTTGTCTCTGTGTGGCAGAGGACCTGTCATGTCTTGTTCCCAATGACAAAGAGTAGAAGTGACTCCCAGAATGTCCTTGTGTTCTGTCCCCTATGTTTTAGCCTCCCATTCTCTTTCATTCCAGCTGCTCCACTGCAGCAACTGTCAATGCACTGTGTGATAGAAAGGAATACCTTTTAGAAAAGTGCAGGCCTGGCAACTCTGCCACTGTTCCTGGGAAATCTGATGGTTATTTCTTCCCAGGCACTGTGTGGTTCCAGTTCTCTTACAGAAAAGCACACATGATTAACACAGGCAAGGCAGGGTAGACTTTAATGGGAAGAAATGAGACCATTTTCTACAAAGGTGTGACTAATTCATAGAAATAGTTCAAACATGTATCTAAACAAAATGTACACATACCATATTTTCTAAAGCCCAAGGCCTGGAGCACTTGGTGAATATTTTCTGAAAGCATCTTCTAAATACTAGGCTGTGACAGAATTGATATTGACCACTCTCATCATCAGATGCCTTGAATGTTTAGATAATAAATTCAGGATCATCCGGATGGCATGAAAGATGGGCAGAATTTCTTTCCTGGGTTTCATTATCATTTACTATGAAGACAAGATTTGCTGTGTACTGGAAACCCAAGATGCATAGATGTGATTTCATATTCTGGTCTAGGTCCATGCAATGAAACTTCAGTGTCTTTATCCTTAAGATGGTGCATGCAAGAATGACAATGAGTTTAGTATACATGCATCTTTGCAGCAATAATCCTAGGGTATGCAGTGATGGCGAGATCCTCTCTGCAAATGATTACCTTAGAAGATACTTCTCTAAGCTTTTAGATTGTCAAAGTTGCATTACCAAGCAAACATACACTGTCCCAGTGAACACAGACCAGGGACATTAGTTTTATCTTAGCTTTTTAAACTTCTCTGAGGAACAAACTATCCAAGAACATTAACCTTGTTTTATGACAAATGTGCCCAGTGGTCTGAAATGCTCAAATGCTTAAGAGTATCCATCAAGGTGAGAAAGTTATATTGGCTTTCTTTTGACCTAATTCTTCATAGTTGATAGATTTTATTTAGTTTTTAAAGTGTCTTTAACATCTTAGGCAAATGTATTATAATCAAATGTATATACAATTAAAGAGTCAACTAAGCAGCCATGCTATGCTAGGATAAAAAATAGCATCATTACCTTTCTATAGAAGGTCCCTCTTTAAATATACCTGCATCGGTCTTTGTAATTTATTTCCATGTGTACAAATACCATGTTTATATGATAGCTTTGAAAGTCTGCTTAAGATATAAGCTACTGTTTTTTTTTTTTTTTTTTTTTTTTTTTTACCATGAACATTGACAAATTAGCTATGTTTATTTTCTCTTGTCCTACTTCTCAGAGCCTTGCTTTTCTCAATATTCACAGTCTTGTTAGATCTGCTATTATTAAGACTATACAAGGACAAATTTGTGCTTCTGTTAGTGAGCTATGATCACAATTCTTTCTTTTCCTTATCTTTAAATTATCTTTCCTAATGCCCCATGTTTTGCAAATTAGCTTAATTTTCCATCAAGTCAACCCACATTTCATCCCAAACTGGCTCATGATTATTTAAATATTGTCTTTTGTAGGCACCTTCTCCTCAGGCCTACCTTTCTGAGACATTGCCCTTAGTACCTGTGACCAACTTTTACACAGGAAGCTGAGTATTCTTTCTGTCCCCCAACTAAGTCGGGCCTCCTGATTTTCTGGCATGCCATGCCATTTATTGTTGTTTTTGTGTTTGGTTAAGCACATTTTCTGGAAATGGATGCATGAAGGTAGAAAATCCCTGACATCTTACATTTCAGTGTTTCTGTCTTAGCTTGTAATTATCCTCCAGAATTTTGAGGCCATTGTCCAATTTCCTTTCAGATTCTAGAATTGCTTTTGAGAATCTTGGAATTTCTTTTTCCTGTTGCTTTAGGCAGGGCCTACTTTTCCTCCTACATGTACAGTATTTTCTTCAGCTACATTTCAGAAATGTCTGTACGTGCTATGACCTTGTGTAAGTCTGCTTTCCTTCACTTGGGCATTTGATGAGACGGGTTTAGAACTCATGCCGTCAGCTTTTCAAATATCTCATGTGGTCTTCATTTATCATGGTCTGTTATTCCTCGTTCTCCCTTTCTGTTCTTGATCCAGCTGGGATCTCCTGCTCCCCTAAGCTTTCTTTCCCTCAAACCTTGTCCTTCATTACTCCCTCTGTTGTCCAGGTTGTTCATGTAGATCTCATCCATTTCTCTGTTATTGGGTGATCCCTGTATCTCAAGTCATTTCCTTCACAGTTGTGTTATTTCTATCTCAGTTTGAAATTCCTTATGTTAGTTGAATGACATTGTCCCTTTAAAGTGATTTCACTTTTCTAACAGTTTTGCTTTTAATTTTTCTAAATCCCTTTTCCCCCCTAAACATTTCTTATTCTAAGCCTTTGCTTTCAGTTAGGTGCTGAGAGCATCTAGTTTTCAAAGAGTCAAAGAGGCAACAAGTTATGACAATAGCTCTGAGATGGTTGTCTCTTTCTAACTCTCTTTCTGAGTGCAGTTTTCCAGAGATGACCTTGTGTGTAGTATCACAACAGATAGAATGCAGAAGCAGACACAGGGTCCAGCTTGTTTTTATTAAGCTGTGTGCTACAGAGATTTGGAAAACAATGTAATGCAAAGACACATATTTTTTTTTGTTTTGGATTTATGATTTCTTCATAGAAATGCATTATTTATGCTATGCATTAATTATTTTGTATAATATACTAACCACTCTGCAAATACTTACCAGGTCCTCTTTTAAGCTCTCATATGAAGAACAATGATAGAATAACCACCATAAACAAAAGCTTTTCAGGATTCTCAATATATTTTTTAAGCGTACTAAGGTAACAGACGGTGTGAAAACTGCAACCATAAATATTCCTTATTAGACCATTATAGTCTTGTTTCTGAGGTGTAATACTTTTATTTCTCTTAGGATATCAATTTGCATTGTGTATGTGTGGCTCTCTTTGTGTGTATTTGTACATGTGCAGTTTGCAGGTACAACCTGTATGATGTTAGTGTGTGTGTGCACATAGGCATGCATGTGGGGGCCAGAAGATTATATTAGCATCTCCTCCTATCACTCTCCATCTTATTTTCTGGAACAAGGCCTCTAACTGAACCTAGAGCTCATCAATTGTGCAAGACTATCTGGGCAGTGACCTCCAGGAATCCTCCTGTACCTGCTTCCCCAGAGTAGAATTGTAGGGATTTAAAGCACCATCCCTGGTTTTTTCTCTTGGTTCTAGGAACCTGGATAGTGGTCTTCAGTCTAGTGTGACAGTAAATTTACTGGCTGGGTCATCTCTCCAGCCCCGGGATATTATTTTCTTTTGAATTTTCCTTTTCCTCAGGTGGTCTTTCTGCTGAGTTCCCTGTTTCTCTCTGTACCTCTCCCTCCTTACTTCCCCTCTCCTCCCCCACCATATCCTAGAGGCTCTCCTGAAGTGACCAGTGTTCCTTCTCTGCTCCTATAAGAATCAGAGTTCAGGCCAGGCAGTGGTGGCGCATGTCTTTAATCCCAACACTTGGGAGGCAGAGCCAGGCGGATCTCTGTGAGTTCAAGGCCAGCCTGGGCTACCAAGTGTGTTCCAGGAAAAAGGCGCAAAGCTACACAGAGAAACCCTGGCTTGAAAAAAAATCAGAGTTCAGAGCATCAGTGTACCAGGCTTTGGGCCACCAACCAGCTCACAAATCATAACACAGAGACCTATTACTAGTTATGAATGCTTGGCCTTATCTTATGCTTGACCCACTGGATCTTATAACTTAATTTAACCTGTTTCTCTTCATCTACATTTTGCCTCATGGCTTTTTACCTTTCTTTCATTCTGTATGTCCTACTCTGTGTGGCCAGCTGAGTGGACATCTCCTTCTCCTTTTCCCCCATTCTCTCTCCTCTCCTCTCTCATTCCTAGATTCCTCTGTCTACTTATTCTCTCTGTCTGCCAGCCCCACCTATCCCTTTACTGACTAGCTATTGATCATTCAGCTTTGTATTAAACCCATCAGGTACCTTAGGCAGGCAAGGTGAAAGAGATGTAACACATTTTTACCTAGTTTAACAAATGTAACAAAAACAAATGCAGCACACCTTTACATAGTTAAAGTAATATTCCGCAGCACATCAGCTTGAGTTTTCCCTGGTGACCTGACTACTAAAGCACCAGTTGTGAAATCCTTGTCCTTGGATCTTTTCCATTAGATTGATCTCCTTTCCTAGAGTTTTCAGCTTCTTCTTGGAGAACAATGAGGGCTGAACTTGGGATCTGTTCTAGTTCGATTCTGTTGCTATAACAAATATTATGACCCAAAAGCAACTTAGGAAGGAAAGGGAATCATTGGCTTACACATCGAGGTCGCAGTTCATCACTGAGGAAATCAAGGGTGGGAGCTCAATCAGGAACTGAAGCAGAAACCATGGGGGAATGCTGCTTGCTGGCTTTCTCACAATCGCACTGGCTCATGTTCGGCTATCTTTCTTGGACAGTGCACACCCACTTACTTAAGTATGGACAACTAGAGTGGGCTAGGCACTTTTGAATGAATTAGCAAACAAGAATAGGCTTCACACACATACCCACAGGCCAGTCTGATAAAGGCAATCTTTCTGTTGATGTCCTTCTTCCCAGATGACTCTAGTTTGGGTCAAGTTGACAAAAATCTTCCAGTACAGGAGCCAATCATCTGAACTACCAGGAGGTTCTCAACATTCAACATGCTGAGCTTTGCAGTGAGGTAGCTCCATTTCTATACCTACGTTCTTCTCAATCCTGGGATCCTCTGCCTCATTCTCTATCGAGAATCAACTTCTAGTAGGATATGAGTCTGTAATATAAGGTAACGTTCTTCGTGTGCCTCTAAATAAAATTCCTCATCGTCACCCTTCGCCTCCACAAGCTCTTCCCAGTGCTGGTTTCTTGGCTTTGAACATCTTATCATTCAGGCTGTCACTTTACCCATGGCCAGCTGAGGGAGAGTTTGGTTCTTTTGTTTTTTACACACAAGCTGTCACTTGCCCAAGAGCTGCCGGTTTCCAAACACTGTTATGTTTGCCTTCTCTCTCCTTTCTGTGAGTTTATGGTTATTTAAAAAAAAAAAAAAAGTTCAATATAAATATCTCTTCTAAGCTTTGCTAATCTATAGCAGAATTGCTTGAGTGTGTTGAACATTCCATCATTATACAGAACCGGGTCCAATCTTTATATGGCCCAGGCATGTGGCCAGTGTTTATTTTTGTGAATGTTTCTTTCTGAAGAGTCCAAGATGATGTCAATTTCTGTTGCCAAAGTTGTCTCTAAGTTCTCTACTCCGTTCATTTTTAGCATAGGACAGATAGGCTAGAAAATTTAGTATTAACAATTTTCCCTAAGATTTTTTTTTTAAAGCATCAAGGACTTAAATGAATACACTTGGTTTTGCTGAAGTTGTAACAATGAAATTGCTATTTTTAATTTTTTGAGCAGTATCACAATGATAAATGTTTTATCATTTCCAATACTGGTATCAGATAAGCATTGGCTGTGTCTAGAATTTCATCTCCTGTAGGAAATGACATAAAATGCAGATATGCTGAATGCTCTATAGGAAAATTTTTAGCTTGAGAATTCATTAATATTTATTGAACTCTGTAAGCCTTGACCTCTAGTCATATCTCAGTAGTATTTAGGGAGACTGTGTCACTTTTGAGGACCATTTAAGGCACAGCTGGTACTGGGAATATTTTTAGAAAAATGACTAACTAAAATTTACCAGTAGAGGAAAATGTCAGTGCTCCTTAGTTTGATCTTTAAAAAGACATTTCCATTTTCCATTTCTTCAAGGGAATCTAGGAGTGACACTTTCCTCACTTGAGGGTTTTGTACCCAGAACACCTAACTCCAGGGGTGCGTTTATTGAGCTGTGTAACTCTGCCCTCCATGTTTCCCTGCCTTCTGTAGTGAAGGCAGCAGAGTTCCCAAACATGCCTCAGAGAACTGAAGCTGGAAGGAAGAAGGAAGAAATTGAAATGTGTCGGTCTTTGACTATTGGGATCCTAAGGGGGGCTTTATTTGGATAACTTGTCTTGGTTTTTTTTCTGGTGATTTTATTGGTGATAAAGTTTAATGGAATGTTGCTCTGTCAAGTATGTATAATAATGGGTGTGGTCTGTACTTGGGTGCTGTAGTAATAATGGGTGTGGTCTGTACTTGGTGCTGTAGTAATGGGTGTGTTCTGTACTTGGGGTGCTGTAGTAATAAGGGGTGTGGTCTGTACTTGGGTGCTGTAGTAATAAGGGGTGTGGTCTGTACTTGGGGTGCTGTACTAATAACGGGTGTACTGACTGCTTAGGAACAAGAGAGGGACACAAGTGTTGCCCCTTGGACAAAGAATCAGGATACAAACCATAAGTAAATAAGTAATTGGGGAAAAGTTGTCAATGGGGAGCTCTGAAATGTTAGATTCCAGGTTAGTAGGGCTGATGTGGACCCCAGAACACCAACTTTATTCTTTATCCCTTATAAAATTGTGATGAAAATTTCACTTTGTAGATTAGGGGCCATTTTTAAAACATTTATAGGCTCTTACCATGTGTTGATGCCTTTGACTTTTGCTTAAAATGCAAATGACTGATACAAATACAGATTGCATTTTTCAAGATACTTGTGACTTTCGCTTTTGGTGTCATCTAGTTCTAATATGTCACTGTAGTGGGTAGCCATCCCAGCCTTGGCCTGGAAGTTCCAACCCCCATTGAGGCTTTGGTAATGGTCATGCCCACAAGGCAGGGCTGAGGGAGGAAGCTGAAGACCCAGGGTCCAGAGGAGAGGCCTCTCTTGGTTCCAGGACCCTGGACGCTAGAGGTAGACCGAGCAGAGTTCTCCAGAGAACACCACTGGACTGTGCCATACCTTTGCCAGACCCTACAACCTACCCCTTCATTTGTAAGTTACCCCACAAAATAAACCTCCCTTTTAACTACGTGGAGTGGCCTTAATAATTTCACCAATATGTCACTGAAATTATGGTCATCTCTCATTTCTCTTCAGGCATTGGAAATTATTGTGATGTTAAAGTAAAATTAAGCTACAGATTACTTTTAATCGTAATGACATTTAAGTGATTATTGAGTTTAACAATTAATGAAGCTTCATGATGAAATGTTTTGATGATACCCAGTGATGCCTATCTAATTTCAACTGTTTTGCAGCTAACAATTCACTCTTACATTTTCTTACCTTGTATGTCTAAGGCAATGTGTCTAGAATGCCTGGGGATAAAACACATGAGATGTGGGTACAGTTTGATCTCGGAGCAGGGGCTGGAACATCATTGTCCAAGATCACGGGAAAGATAGATTTGATCAAAATAGTATGAAGAACATTGATTTGGGTGTTAAGATCTATAACTAACTGATAAGGAAATTAAAATAGACATGGCACTGACCTTCAGTTACTTTGAGAGTTCTCTAGTAGGAAAAATCTCTTAAGGTCCTATGATGGACCATAGGCTTGACTTGAGATCAATAGATGTACCTGATGTGGATGTGAATTTTGGTTCAATGTCAAGGATTTTCTCACCAATGAGAGAGAGGGTGGTTGTAGGAGATAAGAAACCCTTGACCTGTTTAGTTTGCACCTCCATCTTTAAAATTATTGTAAAATTCTGGTATATAGTTGACTTAGATGACCTGAGATATATGAAACTAAAATTCTTTAAGTAAATGCTTCAAATCTAATTGCTATGAATAATTTATAAATGATTACATTTGAGCATAATCCCTCATAAGTTCACCTTGGCTACATCTACAATTAATAATAAATCTCTTGGAGACTATAAGGGCACACTTAGTCTTAAGTAAATTTATTTCCATAGCTGTTTAACTAATCCTTTTATTTTTTCTTATTAGAAGTTTGCTAAAAGAGGTAAGAGGATACAAAGGCAAAGATGTCCATAACATTTTTCATGAAAATTGAAGAAACAGAAAAAAATAACCCTGCACAAATGATTATAGATGAAAACAATTTACTTTGGAAACACGGCATCTTATTACAATCATCCCACTCTTTCTCACTGGGAAGGAGATGGAGAACTTTACAAAATTAACCCCTCCTCCACACACACACACATCAACGTACTTCTGTTGGCAGAGATATTTCTGTCCTGCTGCCTTGCTCAGAGCTGGGGGCATAGGTTTGTCTGAATTTCAGGATATCACACACTAATTTAAATGCCACAGGGATAATTGAATGCACTATCACATTGCCTTGGTCTGAATAAACAACAATCCTAACACCTGTCATCCTCCTATTATATTAACAGCAAATACAAAACAATTGTTTATGTTAAAATTTCTGGTACTTAATTAGCAAAGTGAAAGATCTGTGAATACATGAGTGAAAAGTCTGGATCTATAAAATCTTCCCACCGATTTCAGAAACTGAAGTTAGAAATGAAATGAACCTTTCCTCATTTCCCAAAAGACAATCATCCATCCGAAAGAGAAACTGGCAAGGCTGAGGTACTTGATAGCTTTGTATTCAGTGCACCTTACAGATTGTATATTTTTGTCTAATTACCCCCTCCCCCCATTGCAATCTGAATAGTTAGGCTATGATGGCAGAGCCTTCATGAATGGAAGTCATGAGTCTACAATTGGGTAAGGGGAGAGCTCTGCTTTCATTGGGTGAAGACACAGTAAGCAGTGGCCAGGTAAGAACAGGGAATTGGATCTGCCTTGATCACGGATTTCCTAGACTCCAGAAATCCGAGACAAAATGCTTTTTGTTTACACTGCCTAGTATGTGCATTTCTCATGTCCCAGACCTTAAACCTTCACATGCATGACTCCTTTTTTCATATGTAAGTTTTTAAATTTATTTAAGTTTTTTTCATTTTACCTACCAACCACAGTTTCCCCTCCCATCCCTCCTCCTGCTCCCCCACCTCATCCCCACACCCAGATCCCTGATCCACACCCCATTCCCTCCTCCAAAAGGGTAAGGGCTCCCATGGGGAGTCAGCAAAGCCTGGTCCATTCAGCTGAGGCAGGAATAAGCCCCTCCCACCTGCATCTGTCCCTCCCCCAGCTCTACCATCCTTTTCCCTCATGTTCTCATCCCCCATCCCCTCTCCTAAACTGCCCCTTCCCCCACCCCCAGATTACCCAGGAGATCTCACCTATTTCTTCTTCCCAGGGCAATCCATGTGTTCCTCTTAAGGTCTTCCTTGTTAGCTAGCTTCTTTGGAGCTGTGGGTTGTAGTCTGGTCATTTTTGCTTTATATCTAGTATCCACTTATGAGTGAGTACATACTGTGTTTGTGTTTCTGGGTCTGGGTTACGTCACTCATGATGATATTTTCTAGTTCCATCCATTTGCCTGCAAATTTCATGATGTCTTTGTTGTTTTTTTACAGCTGAATAATACTCCACTGTGTAAATGTACCCCATTTTCTTTGTTCATTCTTCAGTTGAGGGGCATCTAGGTTGTTTCCAGGTTCTGGCTATTACAAACAATGCTACTGCAAGCATAGTTGAGCAAATGGCATGACTCTTCTTAATGAAGCACGGGTTCAGCCAAATGTCTCCATTGTACTCAGTCTTGAACCACTTGCAACAGAGCAGTTGTAATATAAGCTTGTTAATCTGAAGGCTATACTTCAGATGGCCCTCAGGGGTGTTAGAAAATTATATTTAAGAGCTTAAAACCTCTAGAGTGTGTGTGTGTGTGTGTGTGTGTGTGTGTAAAATGTCAGGTTTCTGGATTAGGTAAAGACCAATTAACTATTTGTGGAACATCTTGTGGGGATTCCTGGCCCTCAGTCTCCAAAGGTGAGGGCAGGCATCCCTGTATCAGAGAACTGCATAAACCTACAAAACTCAGAAGTTTCTGAGTTTTCATAATGCTTTATCTCATTTCCTTCAGAGAGAAGTTGGGTGAAGAAGGGAGGGAGGGAGGAAGGAAGGGAAGGGAGGAAGTAAATGGGTTAAGAAAGGGATTGGTTGATAGGAGCACTGAATTTCCTCCCCTCCCCGCCCCATGGAACGTAAACAAACCCTTACTAAGGAAAAGCAGCTAGGCTCTGATGTCTTTCACCTTTCTGATACAAAAAAGAGACTCTAGCAAGAGGAAACCAGGGATCTTTTGAGAGTTGGTTTTAGTTTCCAAGATTTATCTTTGCCTTCCAAGTCTTGTTCAACTACCCAGAATCCTTTAACCTAGTCCTGGCTTTCTTTGCTCTGGAAGACTTGACTATTTAGATTCCTCCACTGACAAACTTACATTACAACTGGGATATCACAGGTGACCCTAGAGTAGTACAATGGAGACGTTTCAGTGAGCTATTTATTTATTAAGAACAACCATGCATGTGAAGGTAATTAATAGTACACTCCAAAGCTGTGTAGTTGCTGATATGCAGTAATCTTATGATTGCAAGATAGTGTAGTTCCCTAGGAAGCCTCTTCTTTCATCCTCTATGAGAATTTCACACCTTAGCTCTCTTCAAAATTTTCCTCTAGATCCACACACTGTTTGGACTAGTGTTCAAGTGGTTCACAGAGATTTCCTCATCCTGTACCTCCAAAGCCATCAGTGTGCACCTCCACTGTATCTCCATCCTCTCCTGTATTCACTGATGACCACAGATACCCAGGAACCCCCATTTCCATTACCCTAAGCACTTTTCTTCTTCAGCATCTCCACTTTGTGATATTTAGCTTTCTCCTGACATTTCAATCACTCCAAATATCATTGCCCGATATTCCTTTAAGTGACTTGTCGATTTCTCTTTGTTTAGTTTTCCAAAAGCAGTGTTTACCCATTTATTTCTTCATCTACATCTTTCCCCTTACTTCAGAGCTTTCTAGTCTTTTCCTCATAGACAGGAATTGTTTCTCTAGTGTCACTGGGTTCTTCTGTGTAGTGGATAGCCATCCCAGCATTGGCCGGGAAGTTCCAACCCCCATTGAGGCTTCGGTAATAGTCACGCCCACAAGGCAGGGCAGAGAAAGAAACGGAAGATTGAGGATTGAGAGGAGGTCCTGCGCTTGGTTCCGGGACCCTGGACACTGGAGGGAGACCGAGCAGAGTTCTCCAGAGAACACCACTGGACTGCACTATACCTTTGCCAGACCCTGCAACCTACCCCTTCATTTGTAAGTTACCCCACAAAATAAACCTCCCTTTTAACTACATGGAGTGGCCTAAATAATTTCACCAATATCTGGCGCCCAACGATCATTCCAAAAGGTGTCCTATCCTAAAGAACCTGAGTCTAATACATAATATATTCTATCTAAGATATTATATATGTATATATACTAAGTTGTAACTATAACTGCTAATCTCCAACCTCATCAAAGACCTGAGAAGGAATATAATAATACCTGAGAAATGGGAGAAGGACGCAAGCAACTTTTGGGAGTCTTGCAAGAGTAGACAGAGACAGCTAGCAGCCTGGACAGTCACCTAATGTTTCTCAGCATCCTTGGTGCATTCAAATTGGCTACAGGCCTAGAGTATCTGACAGACCATTTTCAGAAGCAGGAATTCTGAAAGACCATCTTACCCTGTCTTGGCAAAGTATAGTGGTTGCTTTCCTTGTGTCCCGCTTGTCCAGAAAGGACAGCATTTGTACTGTCAGCAGTTGAGGCAAGGGCAGTTCTTTGCCCAGTAGGCCATTTTGTGCCAAGAAGACAAACTTCCAAATGGAAATGTCTTAGAAGCCCAACATTCTCTCGGGATCAAGTTGGTGCTGCCAGGAGCAATTTTGTCTCACGTCAACAGAATTCTAAGTTATTTAAATGCCATATTCTCTAGGTCTATGAAGTGTTTGAAGATTACCTGTCCATCTGACCTATGCATTTATAAATATGGATAACCTAACTAACATAATTATAGAGATGACAAGCACAGGTGACAATAACTCTATAAGTCTTATCTACCTAAAGAACCTAAGGACTAAGGCTTCCTATAAATAAGGCAATCAGTCTGTAAGCAAATGTACAGTAAAAGGACAATGACTTTAAATTGTGACAATACACAAAATATCTTTAACAGAGGTAGGAATGTATAGTGCAATATGCAATATGATAATAATCCTAAATATATATCAGTATACAGAATATCTTAAACAGAAGTAGAACATACATACAGTATGACAGATACAAATTCACATTTGTATCAATATACAAATATTTCAAATAAGAGTAAAAATATGTGTACAATATAACAAACATAGTTCTGTATTTGTATCAATATACAAATTATCTTAAATAGGAATATAAAGGGTTTATATTTGTATCAACATATAAGAGTTCATAACAGTGCAAAGGCTGCTATATTACTAAATTTGTTTACTAATGTATATGGTAGTCTACCATAATATCTTATACCTATCCATTCCATTTCTTCTTTTCCTCTTTTTTTTTTTGAAACATATTTTCTTTCCTTAAGGAGAGTACTGAGTTTAACAGTTTCTTCCACCCCCAACCCTAGAACCATTATCCATAACCCTGAGAAATATGAAACCTTAGGGATAAGGGGCATCGTTTTCTTAGAATTGCTTCCTGCTGTTTAGGGGGCGATGGTATCTCTGTTGGGTATTGTGAGAAAGCTCAGATAGTTAAATCTCAGTTAGACTAACTGTAGATTCTGCAGCAACTCTCAGAGGAATGGGTAAGATTGTCTGGAATTCTGGCAAGAAGTATAGTATGATGATGATTACCATGGCATTATTCTGGATTGGGTAGAGTTGTTGTTGGGGCCCCATTTTCCTTCTGGAGACTTCAGAGATTGCTATTGGAAAAAACTTACTTTTTATCAGAATGGAAGGTTTGGATTTAAAGATGTCATGACATGTAAGAAAGGATTCCAAGAAATCAAGAATAAGCATGGGGAGAATTAGAATCTTGAAGATAATGGTCCCTTATAATTGGTTTCCTTCTGTCTCACACCAGAGGGCTCTTCTGATATGGGACTGAAGAATCTCTCAACCTTTTCTTTTATCAATATGCTTGGATTTAGAGAAGGAGTGAGCCAATTCCATCTCCAAAGCCAGGTTGGTTTATAATTAAATTGGAACCACAACTATTCTAGATTGATAGAGATATAGATGTTAGACAGTGATATCTTACCCTGTGTACATTGGTACCAATAGATTCTTTCTTTCTGCTATAAACATCCAGATATCCAAGGCCTTATGATTTCTGGAAGATGGGTATTTCCATTATCCTGGAAAGACAAAAACAGAACCCTACCCCAACCTTTGATTGTTAAATTTTTCTTACAACCTGAAGAGATGTCACATTGGTGGATGATCTTTTACTTCTCTTCATCACTTCTGTTTTTACAAATTTGCAGAAGTTTATTCTCCATGATATCCCAGTCACTTTCATTAGAGCTCATTTCTCTACTTACTCCGCTGGGCATCAATCAAGCCATGGTTATTCAATCTGCATTTCGGTTAAGGAGTTCTATGATATGTATGAAATACAAAAATCAATTAACTTTCTTTTATGACAGTTTTCAAGCAATGGCAGTGGTTAAGTAAAAACTAAAAGGAAAAAAATTCTACTTCTTCAATATCATGGTCACTAATGCCCTTTTAAAAATCCATAGCTAAAGGTATTAATGTAAGTTAACATCTCATCTTTGCTATTAATAAAAGTTAACATCTCATCTTTGCAGACTCGGGAATAGTAAGCCTGTTAGAAGCTTGCACACTCCTCTCCTTCACTAAAAATTCAGTAACTGAGATCTTCTGCTCTTCTGATAGGGATGAGAGCACTAAGAGTTTCAGTTCTTCATATCGAACTGTGGCACTCTAATGGGTGTGTCAAAAACACAAGGGTAGAAGACTCTAAAGTCAAGCTCTGTGTGTACCGAATTTTATTTTCACAAAATCTGTTCATTTAACCTGTTAAAAAGAGTCACCGTTATGCATGGTAGGGACCACAGCAGGGATTTGTTTGCAGTTCAGGAACACTGGTCCTGGTTTGACTCTGCATAAATCTCTGGATTATTTTACACAAAATTGGGGCATTTAATAGGCAAAAATTTTGAAATAATACATGAGAGTATGAGACTTTAAACTTCTTAAAACATTTTTATTATTATTTCAGACTTAATTCTTTCAGTAGTGATGAAAGTTTATTAGCTTTCCTGAACTGTTTGGGGTGTGTGTGTGTGTGTGTGTGTGCGCGCGCGCGCACTTGTGCCTGAAGCTGGGTGTCTTCTTATATCATTCTCCACTTTATTGAAACAGGGTCTCTTACTAAACCCAGAGCTCACCTAGTTACCCAGCTTGGACAGAGGGGGCCCTCACTCAGCCTGCTGAGTGCTGGGCAGTAGCCACCACTGCCAGGGTTTTAGAGTCTAAGGATCCAAACTCCTGGCCTCATGTCTGTGCTCCAAGTGCTTAATCCACTGTGTCATTGCCCAAGGCTCCATTATGTAACTTACACAACTAGTTTTAAAAGATGAAAATCAAAGTTAACACAACTATAATGAGGCTCCTTCTTGATAGTTAGTCCATTAAAATTTTGTAGAGTTTTAACATCTAATAAATATTCATTAATGCCTGTCCATATATCCAGTAGTGAAACAAGTACCCTGGAAATGTGAGTGCTGGTGATGCATGCACATGTGACAGTGTGCTTCTGAGCTCACTTGGCAGCCAGTGTTAATTTTTTACTTGAGTCTTTTCTAATAAAATTAGCTGAAGATTTTTTTCTTCAGTAAATCTCAATACAGGTCACTTTCCTGTCAGCCACACCTGATACCTGATTTACCATTGTAGTTTTAGCAGCGGCAAGATCAGTGAAGGGTCTCAGATTATATCCTATGTACATTATAATTTATTGTGTAACTGTTCCATTAAGGCAAGTTATGAAACTCCTGGGTCAGAGACAAAGGACTTTATTTTGTTTCAGAAGGCAGGACAGATATCAGCATACCTTATATTGGTTCACTGAGACCCAGTTCCCAAATGGACTGATGGTGAAAAGGGGCGGAACCTCCCCATCTACGGAGTTGGTTGTGTTACAGCAGAGGGACTTAGCATTTTAGAAACTTCAGTATTTTGTAATAGAATGTAAACCCGCCTTCTCTTTGGAGTGCTCTCCTTAAACATCATTTTTATCTTTCAACTCTATTCCTACACAACTACTGTTTGAAAGATATTCTGTAGCAAAGGGCAGGCTAAGTCTCTGCTAGCCAAGAGAGGTAGAACTCAGAACATCCATGCAGCATGATCACCCAGAAGGCTGATCAAATCCTCTACCTTTCAAAGGTAAAGGACCCAGTCCCTATCTCAGAGATCAGGAGTGTGACTGAAATTGCTTATGCTCTGAAGGATGAATCAATCAAGCCACTCTGTGTCTAGTGAAGAACCAGCCTCAGCAACCACCTTAAGAAGAAGAGAGGGCTGTAAGTAATCTGTAGTTACTGGCTGACTCATGGGTACAGGATCTGGATTAAAGAGTGGTGTTATAGATTACGGCACTAATATTAAGGAGGCCAGTCAGCACACAAGCCATTTGAACATTTTAGATTACTCCCTGTTGACCAGTCTGGCTAGCTAACACAGCCTCATTAGGGGCTTGGCATGCAAGTACACTGTCCTATACTTTTATTTTGTGTTCATTCTTTAACAGTATTTTCTTTATTTTGCCCATGATGTTGAAAGTATCAGTATTATTGTATTTGGGCATTGAAAGAAGGGCATACCAAGTTTGGTATCTCTCTCTCTCTCTCTCTCTCTCTCTCTCTCTCTCTCTCTCTCTTTCTTCTCTCCTTTCTTTCCTTTGGATACAGATTGGGTGATCCTTTTTTAACTCAGTGAGGCTGCCGAGGAACCTTCTTCATCTGTTTACTCATGAGATATTTGGCCTTAAAACTCTTTTTAAAATCAAGTGTGGTGGCACATACCTGTAATCCTAGCACATCAGAGGCTGAGGCAGGAGAATTATGAGATAACAAGTACCAAGTCAGGCTGGGATAGACAGTGAGAACTTGTATGAAAAGTTTGAACACACCAAAGCAGAAGGAAAACTCATTTTGCTTGAGAGAAGTGTCTATATGTGCGGATCTGGGCAACCTCTTGGAACCAATCATTCTTTCTGGGCTGTGACTTACTCTTCTTGTTTTCTTATGAGCTGACTCTGCTGTAGAAATGAATTGTCAGAACAAAGCAGGGCTTGGACTCCAAAGAACTGGCCCCAGTACCTCCCGGCACCCAGGTTAATCTGCTAGAAGGAAAATGAGCTGCTAGTACAGTTCCCAATTGAATTTGTTAGAACCATTTGTTAATGACTCAGAAAAACAAAATGATTTTTTAGTTAAACACCAGAAGTTCTCCAGAGAAACGGTGATTTCTTTTTTATTTTTATTTTTTTGGTTTTTTGAGACAGGGTTTCTCTCTGTAGCTTTGGAGCCTGTCCTGGATCTTGCTCTGTAGACCAGGCTGGCCTCGAACTCACAGAGATCCGCCTGCCTCTGCCTCCTGAGTGCTGGGGTTACAGACATGTGCTACCAGCACCCGGCAAAACGGTGATTTCTTATTGCTATTTAGGTGTTTGTGTGTGAGGTCCAGGGGTTGACATTGTTGTTGCTTTTTTCATTTGTTTTGTTTTGAGACATGGCCTCTCACTGAGCTTGGATTCTACTCTTTTCAGCTAGACTAACTGGCCCAAGTGAGAGCCCAAGGTTCTTTTATCTCCACCTCTGTCCCTAGGACATGAGGTTACAGGTATGTTGATGCATAAGGCCTTCTCATGGGTTCTGGAAACCCAAACTGAGGTCCTCATGCTTAAGGAAGCATTTTACACACTGAACCATCTCACCAGCCCTTAAGTGGCTCTAATACTATTTTGATATTGCAGCATGATAGGTAATTTTACACGGATGGGTTGGTAGGAGATAGTGAAGGAAACGGAGAAATCTTCCTTTAGGCATGACATTGTTGAATGAATAAGCCACCAGATGTCAAGTAAATCTGTGAAGAACGAATCTTTTCCAGACTAGAATTGCTTAACAAGAAAGGAACATGGTGATCTGAGTGTTCTGACAAAGAGTTGGAGGTTCAGAGCACAAGTCTAGAGGAGCGGCAGTTTGATGGTGCCTACTATAGGGATCTGGGTAACTAGGGAAGGAAGTCATGGGTGCAGCAAGTGCATGATGGCATCGGTGAGCAGCCACTGCAGGACCAAAAGCAATGCTAACAAACTAGTGAACTCCAGTCCTTTGTTAGTGTTTTTTAAAATCCCCCTTTCATGGACCTCATAAACAATTCCTTTTGGACATTTTCCCCCCCAAAGGTATATAAACACCTATTAATAATGTCCTTTATATTGAGCATTACTATTTCAATTTTCAAAAGTATATTCACATGTACTAATGTTTACATCCTAGGAAGAAAATCCCATAAGAGATGATTTAATATTTACAACACATTGGCACACAGGGATACTACTCAGTTTCCTCTTTTATGCCTTGTTAGGAAATTTTAATTAAGTGACTCAGCTCATCCACATTGATATCTTTAGTAATACATTATCTGGCACACCCGATGTGTGTTTACCATGTAGTAATTGTACTTAATGTTTTTTCCTATCTGTCGACCACATAAACTGTTCTGGCGATGACCAAACGTCACAAAAACAGTGGTTATCATGCTGTGTCGTGTATGTGGCAGCTTTAGCTTTTATTCCTCATCACAGGAAAACACAAGGTCTTTAAATAGAAGATTAAAAGACTCCTTTCTGGAGAGCACCAGTAGCGTTTCCCCAATAGCTTCTAATAATACTGAGTGGGAAAGAACAGTACACTGAATCATAGCCTTGCACTGTTACATAACGGCTTAAGGTCAGTTATGTAAGGAGATAGGCTAATAAGGCAGAAGCATAGTTGGGCTACATCTGTGCAAGAACCCAACATGCACAGGACACACATGGCAGCTGGCTGGGTGTAGTCACAATCATGGTCTGATTTTACCCACCAGCTCCTTAGCTTACTCTCTGCAGTGATCTCTTCTGGGTAACTTCTGTCTCATTGTCACAGGGGAAATGAAAGGACAAGTTGGTTTCTAGTAATTAAACATTAGACAGGGTCATATCAATTTATTAAGGTAGGGTTATTTTCCATAAGAAATTGATGTGGTCTCAAGAAGTCGGAACATCTGACTTATTTTTGCTTTCAAATTTTTATTTAATATATTTTTAAAATTGAAATACAATTATATAATTTCACCCTTCTCTTTTTTCCCTATACCCATCATGTTGTCTCTATCTCCTCTCAAATTTATGGCCTTATTATAACATTATACTTATGTATAATATATATTATGTATGTATAATAATATATATATACACACACACACAAACACAAAAATATATAAATCTGTTTTTGTTTTTGTTTGCATATGACTTCATGGATGATCATTCTGCATTGGGCAACTAATAAGGGGGTGATTTTTCTTGTATGTTTGTGGGTGTTTTGCCTACATATGTATCTGTTCACTACCTGTAGTGATGGCCTCTATAGGGGCCATTAGAGGGCATTGGATCCTCTGGAAATGGAGTTACAGATGAGTATGAAACACCATGTGGGTGCTGGTAGTCAAACCCAGGTCCTCTAGAATAGCAACTGGTGATCTTACCTGCTAAGCTATCTTCCAGCCCCCACACTTAACTTTTGAGACAGAAAATGGAAATCCTTGGTGTACCAGATCTGCCTTGGCTATATCCCCACCCCACCCCTGCCACACCCCACAGCACTGTGTCTCTATAGTTATCCCAAGGACATCGTTCACGTCTTGAAGAGAAGGGGCTTGAAGTATCTATGTCCAAATGGTACTGTACCTTAGAGGGGACGAAGATGAAGATGGCAGAAACTGATGGTACTGATGCAGAGGACATCACTGCCTCCTTTCAGCAAACACTATGTTATCCTTCAGAATCAAACAGCCCCAGGAAGAACTTCCTCTCTCCCTGACACTCAGATATATTTGACTTTAGGTGGACTTTTAATAGGAAATCAAACTAATTGTGTTAAATCTCTTTTCAACTTAACAACAGTGCTGGGCTGTAACAATGAGAATAAAATACATTCCCTGACCTCAAGGAGGCTACTAATTAAGGATATGGGAGCTCCATGTCAAAAGAACCATCTTAGCAGTGGAAGGTAAGGGCTGCCAAGAAAGGGGACCATGCAGGGCACCATACCAGGAATTCCTGAACATGTTTCCTTAAGAAATCAGGGAGAGGGACAGGTAATTAAAGGCCATTTGAGGGGTCATCCAGAGGCTCCTCTTTCTTGACTCACCATATAGAAGCCCAGGCACCCCATCTCTTTGTGTCAAGGTGAAACTGGGAGTGTAATTTGTTGCCCTAGTTTTTGGCTCCAATAGCATAATTTCTCTATTGTTGTAAAAACAACTCTCATCCCCAAGGGAAGAAGAGGTAGTTTATTCTGAGCCAAATACAAGTGACCATGTTTCAGATGGCCTCAGATAACACATTTCAAATTGGACTCAGCTCTGTGAACTTTCTATAGTCATAAATTAAGGCACTTACCAAATACATTGTGGGGCTGCTGGGTAGGTTACAGCAAAGGAAGAACTTCTGCAGGTCACATGGTGTATGATGACATTCCTGGCATGGGGTGGTGGTGGACTCTAGTAGTTTATTCATATATCCCAAAGACCTTAGTTAGAAAGAAGTTGGGTCAGGCAATGAATGACTCTTAAGGAGACTAAAGATAGCTCAAGATAATTTGGCTGTGAATATGTAATATTCTCATTCTCTATAATCATGAAATTCTAATCAATCAGCCTTGTAAAATCTTTAACAGAGGCATGGGTATTGTGTGTATGGGACACACACTTCAATTCACATTTCTTTTCTAGACAGTAAAACAAAAATCTACATTATTTGTGTGTGTGCATGTATGTGTGTTGGTGGATGTATGCCATGGTGTATACATCTAGAGGTCAGACTTAGGTTCTCTACTTGCAAAGTGTTTGTTCCAGGGCTCAAACCCAAGTCCTCAGGCTTGGCAGAGAGTGCCTCTAGCTGCTGAACAGTCCTCACCTGCTCCATTCTACGTTTCTAAGGGACTTGGAGAATTATGACCATTAACAAACTAGTCGCATATTTCAAATGAAGTTCTATTTCTAATTTCAAGGAATGACCCTCTTTTCACAAAGACCAGCACTGTGCACATAGAGTTAGCACAGAGACAGTCAATAATATGTGATTTTTGTCTCAGAAAAACAGAATGGTTATATGCCCCATCTAGTGGGGTGTGATTGAAAGCGAGCAATTGCTCAGTGAAGTTGGAATGCAGGTGGTGTGTAGGAAGGTGAAGTGCAAAGACTCTTTGGTCTCACAGTGAGGACTCTTTAAGGAAATATTAAAACAGGTTAATGCTACCTTTTGTACACCAATGAGCTATCTAAATCATTTCACTGTTTTAAACAAGACTGTTCCTCCCAGAATCATTTGCATTACACTGGATGATTCTTTAACTGCTGGGATTTTAGGGACTCCATGGTCAGTCCATCTTCATTGATTCTCAGGGTATAGCAGAATCTCAGACCGGTGATGTCTCTGACCACACACCGAGTGAATTTCCTAAATTTCCAGGGAAGCTGTGAGGCATCTGTAAAGTAACACAAAACGCACAATGGAACCAACAATTACTGTAGCAAATTATATCAGAGCTTCAACATGACTCATTCATTAATCCATTCAGTATTTACCTGCTGGGTTTGGGGACCTGTGTAATTGATGAGAATTGTAAGATTTAAAGGAAAGAATGAGGGAGCAGGAAACTAGAAGACTGAAGTTTTTAGGGGTATGGTAAGATACACATCTAACAGATACATGCATGGATTTTTTTCCTAATTTTTAAATTAATTCTTTTAGAATTTTATAAAGCATATATATAATATATATATTTTAACCAGAACTGAGGACCGAACCCAGGGCCTTGGGCTTGAGAGGCAAGTACTCTACCACTGAGCTAAATCCCCAACCCCAAAGCATATTTTGATCATATTCATTACCCTCCCCAAACCACTCCTGGATCCATCCCCATTTCCTAGCAGTCCAACTGTGTGTGATCTTTAAAAAAACAAAAAGCAAAAAGCTATCAAGTCTAATCTGTGCTACCTGTGTACACTTGGATCTTTGGTCTTCCATGGAAGCATGGTCCACCTGCCATGTACCACATCCTTAGAGAAGGATGACTGTTCCTCTTCCAGAAGCAATCATTTGCCACTATCTCATCTACCTCCCCTCTCCATGCTGGGATTTTTTTTTCCTGGCTTAAGCTTGTGCAGGCCATTTGCATGCTGTCAAAACCGTTGTAAATTCATATATGTAACTGCCAGAGAGCCCCATTTCCTTGTATTTGTTCATGTACTCTGGCACTTACAGTCTTTTCCTCTTCCTCTTCTACAATAATCCCTGAGGCCCAGAAGGAGAGGGTGTGATACAAATGTCTAGTTTAGGGCTGTGAATTCTGTAGTCTCTTATTCTCTGCACTTTGGCCAGTTATGAGTGTCTCTTTTAATTGCCAACTACTGCAAAAAGAATTTCCCCTGTGAGGCATTCATCTATGGATATAATGATACATCATTAGGATTCAGGCTAATGCCATTCATTTAATAAAATATTAGTAGTAGGTTCTCCCCTAGGGACAATGACTGTCTTGCTGTAGATTTTTGTCCCTGATAATAGTGCCAGGTATGGGTTTCATCTTAGGAGCAGGACTTACATCAAATCAGAAAGTGGTTGATTACTCCCATGATGCTCATGCTACTGTTGTACCAGTAGCCATATCTTGCCAGGTCAGTTGCTATGGTAGCTTGCAGGGTTCACAGCTGGGTAAGACTGATGGTGATTTTTCTCTTCTGGTAGAGTGCCTTGCACCTTTCCAGTTAAAGCTAGTCAGTTGGGACAAGGCTTCCAGGTGACTATGAGATTATTTTCACTACTCAAATATGTGCTGTCTTTAGCAATCATATCTTATCACCAAGTCTAGAGGGTGACCAAGAACATTGATAACAGCCTGTAACATTTGGGGGTCTATCGGACCTTCCTAGCCAACAGCCCCAAAGAAGTAACCCACTCCTGGCACTGAGCTTCTTTTTGTTAGCCTGTGCCATCTAGTAGGGGCATTGTCACCCTGTTAAAGGTAACTGTGTTTTAACTGTTTTTATATATGCATATTCCTAAAATATGTACATATTTTAGGAATATGCATATATTTTAGGAATCTTCTACATTAGCAAGTTTCTATATGACTCTTTTGAAGGTCTTAGTTAGTCACCTCAACATCCCTTCCTTCACTATGGCCTCACATCTCCCCACACCATTTAAACTTTCCCTGTTCCATTATTCCCCTTTAACCCTCTGGGCAACTGTATCCTACCTCCCCGTCCTCCCAGTTCCTCCATACATTGACCTCTATGGGAATTCCAAATGAAACACAAACATCTGAATATTCTAAGCTAACGTCCACAAATGAGAGAAAATATCTGATGTTTGTCTTTCTGGGTCTGGGTTACCTCATTCAGAGTGATGGTTTTCAGCTCCATTCATTTATCTTGCAATCTTGTGGTTTTTTTAAAAATAGGTGAATAATATTTCACCATGCAAATATACCACATTTTTATTTTCTGTTCACTAATTGATAGACATCTAGGCTGTTTCCATTTCCTGGCTCTTGCAAGTAGTGCAGCAGTGACCTGGATGAGCAGATATCTCTGAGGTGGGCCATAATATCCTCTGGGAATATTCGATAGTGGTATAGCTGGATCATCACACATGGACATTTAAGGCAAACTCCATTCATTAAACTTAGGTAGGCTTCATTGTGACACTTTATGACACAATATTCCCTTCTGTAGATCATTTACGTTAGAAAACTTAACACTTTTTACTTCTTTTATGTTCCTTTGAAATATGAATCTTGTCTCCTTTTCTTGCCAACTTTATAACTCAGGAATATATTTGTCAAGGATCAAGAAGCTGTGTCTTTGAATTACATCATTGAAGTAGATATTGACCCTATCTTCAGTTTGTGGGAGGGCCAGAATTTTTCAATAATAAACCTACAGGGAAAGCCACTTAAAACTGCTGCTTTCTACCGTCCTTGAATACGTTTCAGTTAACTTGTGAATGTTTAAACCTCCTCCTGCTTTTTGCAACAATGGAGCAGAATTAAAGGGCTGAATTTCATTGTCCTTCAGGATTTTCCCTGCACTCTCTGATCTGTCTCATGCAGTATTTCTTAGGGCACATATGTACAGACAAACATGTATGTACAAATCAGAACGTCCAGGCAAAACAACAATTGTTATTGATAAATTGAGGTTCCCTTTTGTAGGTTCTTAGTCAAACTGATAAAAAATTTAAAATAGACTTAGAAGGAAGATCAAGCACCATCTTATTAGAGTCAGAATGAAAAACAAAAGAAAACAAAAAACAGGGTAAAGAAGCTGTGAATCTTGGGAGCTGCCTAAGGGATGTGGACAAGAAGAAAAAAAATCATGCCTTTGAAGTTAAGCATGGAGGTCAGAGAAACAGAGAAAGCCCAGAGTACCAGGGAAAGCATACTTAAGATCTTGGAGAGTGTCCAAAGATATGATAGGAAAGAAGAAAAGGAAAGGCCACATATTTTAAGGTTAAAATGTAGAATAGCAAGCAGACTTGATGGTGCTACATGGTGAAGGTACCTTAAGTAACTGCCTCTGGGTGGGACTCCTGGGAGGTTTAAATACCTTAAGAGGATAATTATTCCTCCCATTACCTTAACATGTCTTCAGATGAATCAGCTTTCCTTAGATTGGTTTCCTGGTAAAGTGGTTTACAGGTATAGGTGGATTAACTCTCAAATACCTATGCCAGATGTGTTCTCTGTCTGTCTATCTCTCTCTGCCTGCTAATTAGGATATAAAGTTTTTAGCTACTTTTCCATTACCATGTCTGTCTGCTTGCTTCCATGGTACCTTCTAAAACTATAAACAAGTCCCCAATTAGCTACTCTCTTTTATAGGAATTTCCTTGGCCATGGTGTCTCTTTACAGCAATAGAAAGTGCTGTGAAGTTCTCTTCACAGCACCCAAGATAGTCAGCCACATAAAACTAAGCATGATTGGGCTCTTATTAGAGAATGAAAATGAGATTATGTTCTATAGTCTTCTTTAGTTGACACTGAACTATGAATCTTGAATCTATGAGGAAATCTTTTTTACATAAAAACAACATAGCTTTTTTTCTAAAGTAAACTTATTTAGAATAGATATGCTATCTATTTGTGTGCAATGTTGAAAATTGAGCTCAGTGACTTTATGTATAACAGGTAAGCATTCTGAAATATATCTTCAGCTATTTATTGATTTTTCAGTTTTGCAATTGCTTATAGGTTTGAAATATTCTATAGCTGAGGAGTAGCATATACACATTTTTTACATTGGTAATGTGAAACATGGAGATGGAAAAAGCAAGAAGGCAAGATGAAGTACAGAGAGAAGTAGAGATGTAGTTCAGGGGTAGATTACTTGCCTAGTATATGCAAAGCTCTGAGCTTGATCCCTAGCATTCTACAAATTTGAATGGAGAATCTGTAAATTAAAAAAAAAGTGATCTAATGGTACTATCATACAGTATTAGAGTAGAGAAATAATAAGTTGGTATTGACAAATGGCATAGAAATCTGGTCCTCAAAATATAAATACTGTATATAGAAAGAAAGACAAAAAGTAAATGTAGAAAAAATTAAAAGCTGTTGTCTCTGAAGCTGTATTGCTATTTCCATCTTGCTCTGGACTCCCTAGGGCCCTTAGGTCCTTCTGATCTCTGCTGAAAGAATCCAGAAGAGACACAGAGTACAGTGGAGAAGATAGGCAGCATTCATCCAGGGAAAAGTGGGGACCCCAAAGGAGGAGAGTGAGCCATGGCTAGAGAGATCATGTGGGAGAAAACACTCTCAAGAGGCTGAGTGGGCATTGGCCAGAAAGACCATTGAGCTCACCAACATTTTTAGGTAGGCTTTATACTATTTCTGAAGTTTCTAGACTATACAGCTTTTCTTGGGGCTTTTCCTATTCAGGTGATCGACTGGCCCATTTAGAGTAATTCTCAAGGGATCAGGCAATGACTTGTCTTTGCTATTCATTAGAAAGTCCCAGTTATATAGGGATCTTAGTTCAGAGTGTCAAGTATCCATCCTGGGAGAGATACCATAGAGATCCCATTCTTTGGAGCAGGTGATTTTGGAGCAAGCTCATGATTTTGAGGGTGAGTCCATTCCATTCTCAGTGACCTTCAAGCCTGCTGATATCTGACCAACTACCTAGGAGGATTAAGAGCTACTTGGTAGGGTCCTGTTTGTGAATATTTTGTACCATTTACTTAAAATGTTATCATTTATTATTTTTATAAATCATTATATTTGAGTAGTTTCTTGCGGCTATACTAGGTCTTATTTTTCTTCTTGAAATCTTTGGTCCAGGTAGGCCTGGCCTGCCACCCCACTCCATCCTGATTTCTTGTGGACACAGTGATCCTCATGATACCTCTGGGGTATTCTTATTTGGTAGAATTGGTACATTCATCTCTCTCCACCCCTATGGACATACAACAGGTTTCTTAGAAGTCAACAGATGATTATAAACTACAAAATAACAGAACATACCAAGAATGAAGTTTGTTGTTGAAATCCTTACTTTCACAACTCCGAATATCTTTTGATGGTGCTTGGAATATTTGAAGGCTGATGGGATGGCCTCTTTACCTCAGTTCTTCAAATTATTCTTCTTTTCTCTAAAATGATGTGCTTCTAGTTTTTTGTGTGTGTGGGGGTATTAATTTCTTTATTCTTTACTTTTTTATTTATTCTTCTCTCATGCAATGCATCCTGACTACAGTTTCCTCTCCCTCCACTCATCCAAGTCTCCACCCTACCTCCCCTTTCCCCCAGATCCACTCCTCTTCCATTTCCCTTCAGAGAAGAGCAGGCCTCCCAGGGATATCAACCAATAAGTTACAATAAGACTAGGCACATGTCCTCATATCAGGGCTCAGCGAGGCATCCCAATAGGAGGAACACCATTGAAAGAGCAGGCAAGAGAGACAGAGATATACCCACTCTCCCACTGTTAGGAGTTCCACAAAACACTAAACTAACAACCATAACATATGTGCAGAGAACCTACCACTGTAGTTGCTGCTTCAGTCTCTGTGAGCCGCTATGAGCCCTGCTTAGGTGATTCCATGGGCCATGATGTTTCTAGATTTTCAGTTCTGCCATATTCTTATTTTAGCTCTATGTGATGTTATAGAACCTTCTTTGGCCTATTTGTTCTTGTCAGGAGCTTCTTTTTTGTGTTATTGTTGTTGTTTGTTTGTTTAGATCCTGTTTATTGTTAGCTCTGAGAACAGAACAGAAAGTGCTTAATGTATTCTGTCACACAAGGCTAGATGGGGAAGGACGGTCCAATTATTTTGTTGGGTTCAGATATTATTTGCTTGTTATTTCTTTTTAGTATTTGTAAAACACCTTTCTTATTAATTTATTTTAATAAGAAATAAATAAAACATAAAATTGTACATACAAATGGAATACCATTTAAAGTTTCACACACACACAAATGCTCACATACATGCACATTTGTACAACACATATAATGCTTAACTCAGATTAAACATGTATTTCATTTCTTGGGGGTAAAAACTTCTTTCTTTTCACTTTTTTTTTTTAAAATTCACAATACATTGTCATGATCTGTTATGAGCACCAAACTGTTCAAAATCACAAAAGGAATTTCTGATCTCTTCTTAGTTGGATAATACCTATATGTATGTGTGTGTCCATGTACTTGTGTATGTGTTCATGTGCATGGGACAGAGGATGATGTCAGATGTCTTCCTCTCTAACTTTCCATCTTAGTGTTTGCCACAGAGTGTGGTTGGTTGAATGAGACACCCTCCCCCCCATAGACTCATGCCTTTGACTGCTTGTCCCTTTCTGTGGAGTCATTTGAAGAGGTTATTGAACTTTAGGATGTGGAGCCTTGCTGGACAAAGTATGGCTTTCAGTGACATCTGTCATTTTAAGTATGACTGTGGGCTTGAAGAGTTTATAGTCCCACCATCTTCTAGTTTGTTCTTTGCTCCATGTGTGTAAGGTTGAAGATGTAATCTCCCAGATTTCTCCTGCCACCATGTCTCCCCATCATGGTGGACTCTGCTTTATAAGTTACTTTTGGTCATGGAGTTTTATTGTAAAAATGAAAAGTTATGATAGATAGGGTCTCTCACTGTAATGAGAGCTCACCATTTGGGCAAGACCAGCTGGTGAGTAAGTTTCAGAGGTTTCTCTGTTTCTGTGGCCCCAGCAACTGGGTTTATAGACCTTACAGACCTGTGCTGTTAGACTGGGCTTTTGTGCTGCTGGTGGAGAGCTGACGTCATCTCCTTATGCTTGATTAATAATCATTTTACCGACTGGACTATCCCCCCAGCCTCCATAACACCCATTCCTATGCAAGTAAAATGGCAAGATCATATTAATTCCAGTTCTCTGGTAGAACATATATTAGTGTGGTAAATTCTGTGTATTTATCATTCCTTAATACCTCCTAAATATTAATACTTAGAGGGAGAGCATATTTGCTAATGAAAGAAAAATATTCTTAGTAGGAGAGCTAATGGGAAGTATAACTATATATACAATGTCACTTTTCAACCTTTGTTGTATTACTTATTGGTCAGTAATCTTTACAATTTTATGAACCCAGATTCATTTCTTTGATGCTCTGCATGTGAGAACTTAGCTTTTGTTAGAGATGGGAAGGAATGATCTGACAGGAGCAATGGTAGCTTGGACCTTCAAGAAAAATGAAATTTGAGTGTGAGCTGATAATAGATAACTGGAAATTATTCCTGTTGATTGATGCCTCATTAGTGAATCTGTAAAATTTAAAAGAAGGGCAGAAAGTAAATGATCTAAAATCTGAATGATTTGTTGAGAACAAAGAAAATATAATGTTGTACTGCTGGCATTCAGAGTGAGCTTTCCCACTTTAGTTAGCACAATTAAGAAAGCCCCTCATAGCCACGTGCGCAGGCAGACCTAGTCTAGATTAGAGGTTCTCAACCTGTGGGTCATGACCCCTTTGGGAATTGAATGATCCTTTCACAGGGTCATCCATCAGATATCCTGAATATCAGATATTTACATTATGATTCATAACAGTAGAAAAATTAGAGTTATGAAGTAGCAATGGAAATAACTTTATGGTTGGGTGTTACCACACCAAGAAGAACTGTGTTAAAGGGTTGCAGCATCAGGAAGGTTGCAAACCATGGATCTATACAGTTCTTCATTCAGACTCTCTTCTAATAGGATTCTAGTTGTGTCAATTTAAAACTAACCATCACAGATATCATTTTGTTTGCCTAGGACTGGAAATCCTATTTCACAGGAAAAGTATCACTTCCATGCTAATGGGTATGATTGGTTATATAGAGATCAAAGAATGAGAAGGATTTCTGGGAAAAAATGTAAGAAATATCTCTTATTCAAAGCCAGGGTAGTAGAATGTGTAATATGGACCCTGTAGGTAAAGTTACTATAAAAATGTTCACTGTACATAATAATACTAATATTATTGTATGACCAAATGAACTAATGAATCAGCATGACGAAGGACTTTTAATTACATGGCCTCAATGAGCCTTTCAGCTTGAATATTCCATAAATCTAAACTACTTCAGCCCTTCCCTTTGTTCTTTCAGCCTTGGAGCCTTCTATCAATTAATGTAATACTTTCCAGCTTAGCTGCACAAATGACACCTTTCACAAAGAACTTACTTGCACAGAACAAATCATGCCATAAGCAATCCTCCATCACCCCTTATCTCTTTTCCACCAATCTTTACTACTGACTATGTCAATATTGGATCTTCATGTCTCTACACCCACTTTCAATTCTGTGCTATTCTGGGGCACTGGCTGTCTCTTTGTCCTGTCAGTTTGTCCTGACATTTCTTTCCACAGTGCCTCAACTCTACTTGTCCTGGATTGGAGGTCTTCCAAAGGATTCCACTCATGTGAGGAGGGTAGGGTTGTTTCTTCAATATTGGCATACTTTTTTCACAATTTGGCTTCCTTTATGTGTTGAAAACATTTGCCAATATTGCTATTTTTATTTCTCTTTTTTTTTCATTTTGAATTCTTTCTTTATTAAGAAAATTTCTACTCACTTCACATACTGTCCACAGACACTCCCTCCTCCTCCCTCCATCTCCCCAGCCCTCTTTCCTGAGCCATCCAACATCCCCACATCCTCCAAATTGATGTCTTCCATGGGGAGTCAGCGGAGTCTAGCACACTGAGTCTAGGCAGGTCCAAGCTCATTCCGACTGGACAAAGGCTGTGCAAGGCATCACACCACAGGCACCGGATTCCCAGAAGCCTGCCCATAGACCAGGAACAGATCCGGATCCCCCTGCCTGGGTGCCACCCAAACAGTTCAAGCCAAACAACTGTCTTCCATATCCAGAGGGCCTAGTACAGTCCCACGGGTGCTCCACAGCCACCAGTCCACAGTTCATGGGCTTCCACTAGTGTGGCCAGTTATCTCTGCACGTCCTCCCATCATGATCTCGACATCCCTCACCTGCAGAATCCCTTCTCTCTCTCATCAATTGGATTCCCAGAGCTCAACCTGGTGCCTGGCCATGGATCTCTGTATCTGCCTCCATCTGTCACTGGACAAAGGCTCTATGATGACAGCTAGGTTATTCGCTAGACCTGTCACCAGAGTAAACCAGTCCAGGCACCCTCTGGACCACTGCCAGCAGATCAAGTTGGGTCATCCTTGTGGATTCCTGAGAGTCTCCTCAGATCTCTGACTCTTCCTATTCCCATGATGTCATCATCTATGATGGTTTCTTCCTCCCTGCCCTCCCACTCTGTCCCTGTTCCAGGTTGACAATCCCATTTCCCTATGTTCTCATCCCCCACTCCTCGCCCTCTGCCACCCTCCCCCATACCCAGTCCACTCATGTAGATCTCATCCACTTCTCCTTCACAGGGTCATCCATGTGTCCCTCCTAGGGTCTTTTCTTGTTAGCTAGAGTTGTGGGTTGCAGTCTGGCCATACCTTCTCTCACATCTGGTAACCACTTATGAGTGAGTATATACTATGTTTGTCCTTCTGAGTCTGGGTTACTTCACTCAAGAAGATATGGTCTAGTTCCATCCATTTGCTTGCAAATTTCATGATATCATTGTTTTTTACTGCTGAGTAGTACTCCACTGTGTATATGTATTTCTTTATCCATTCTTCACTTGAGGGGCATCTAGGTTGTTTCCAGGTTCTTGCTATTATGAATAATGCTGATATGAACATAGCTGAGCATGTGTCCTTGTGGTAAGATTGAGAATTTCTTGGGTATATGCCCAAGAGTGGTATAACTGGGTCTTAAGGAAGACTTATTCCCAATTTTCTGAGAAACTGCCATATTGATTTCCAGAGTGGCTGTACAAGTGTGCATTCCCATCAACAGTGGAGGAGTGTTCCCCTTGCTCCACATCCTCTCCAATATAAGCTGTCTTCAGTGATTTTTATGTTAGCCATTCTGACAGGTGTAAAAAGGTATCTCAGAGTTGTTTTGATCTGCATTTCCCTGATAACTAAGGATGTTGAGCAATTCCTTAAATGCCTTTCAGCCATTTGAGATTCTTCTGTTGAGACTTCTCTGTTTAGCTCTGTAACCAATTTTTAAATTGGACTGTTCAGTAATTTTAGTCTAGCTTTTTGAGTTCTTTATATATTTTGGAGATCAGCCCTCTGTCAAATGTGGGGTTGGTGAAGATCTTTTTCCATTCTGTAGGCATTCATTTTTGTCTTATTGACCATGTCCTTTGTTCTACAAAAGTTTCTCAGTTTCAGGAGGTCCCATTTATTAATTGTTGCTCTCAGTGTCTGTGCTACTGGTGTTATATTTAGAAAGTGGTCTCCTGTGCCAATGTGTTCCAGACTACTTCCTACTTTCTCTTCTATCAAGTTCAGTGTAACTGGATTTATCTTGAGGTCTTTGATCCATTTGAACTTGATTTTTGTGCATGGTGACAGATATGGATCTATTTGCAATCTTCTACATGTTGACATACAGTTATGACAGCATCATTTGTTGAAGATACTTTCTTTTTTCCATAGTAAAATTTTGGCCTCCTTGTCAAAAATCATATGTTCAGATTAACTCAAAAAAATCAGTAGCCCTCCTATATACAAATAATAAATGGGCTGAGAACGAAATCAGAGAAACATCACCCTTTACAATAGCCACAAATAACATAAAATATCTTGGGGTAACTCTAACTAAGCAAGTGAAAGACCTGTATGATAAGAACTTTAAGTCTCTGAAGAAAGAAATCGAAGAAGATATCAAAAAAAATGGAAAGATCTCCCATGCTCATGGATAGGTAGAATCAACATTGTATAAATGGCAATCTTACCAAAAGCAATCTACAGATTCAATGCAATCCCCATCAAAATCCCAACACAATTCTTCACAGACTTGGAAAGAACAATACTTAACTTTATATGGAAAAACAAAAAACCTAGGAGAGCTAAAAGAATCCTATATAATAAAGCAACCTCTGGAGGTATCATGATCCCTGACCTCAAGCTCTACTATAAAGCTATAATAATAAAAACAGCTTGATACTGGCGTAAAAACCGACATGTGGACCAATGGAATCGAATTGAAGACCCTGACATTTTATTTCTCTTTTGTCCATTCATATCTGTCCTCATTTTTGTCTTCTTTCTTATACTTCAAATATTATACCAAGATGATCAGTGACATTTATATTGTTGGGATCCAGCTTGATTGTCTATGTCCTCAACTTACAGAACAATCTATTGATCAGATTGATTGTCTATTTTCTGTCTGTCCTTTATATCTAATCTCCTAGCTCTACAAAATAGACCTCATTCATGATCAATGTAGAGGATCACCCATCAACCCAAGCCTCTCCTTGGAGTTACAGATCTGAACATCCTAGTGAGGTTTTGCGAACACCTCACACTACCGCAATATGTCACACTATATACTCTGCATTTCCTAACAACAACAAAAAAGTCACTTATTACTTTCATTACTTTCATCTTTTTTTTCCCCGAGACAGGGTTTCTCTGTAGCTTTGGAGGCTGTCCTGGAACTTGCTTTGTAGACCAGGCTGGCCTCGTCTACAGAGATCCACCTGCCTCTGCCTCCTGAGGGCTGGGATTACAGACGTGCGCCACCATCACTGGGCAAGACTTATTTATTTATTATGTACACAGATGAGGGCGCCAGATCTCATTACAGATGGTTATGAGCCACTATGTGGTTGCTAGGAATTGAACTCAGGACTTCTGGAAGAGCAGCCAGTGCTCTTAACCTCTGAGCCATCTCTCCAGCCCCATGCCTCTAAATATTAAGGCCTGCATCTTTTTTTTTTTTTTTTTTTTTTAGTTTTTTGAGACAAGGTTTCTCTGTGTAGTTTTGCACCTTTCCTGGAACTCACTCTGTAGACCAGGCTGGCCTCAAACTCACAGAGATCTGCCTGCCTCTGCCTCCCAAGTGCTGGGATTAATGGCGTGTGCCACCACCACCCAGCAAAGTGGCTCACATTAGTCAAGAGTCTTTGTTTTTTGAGCTGAGGATTGAACCCAGGGCCTTGTGCTTGCTAGGCAAACGCTCTACCACTGAGCTAAATCCCCAACCATTACTTTCAAGTAATATATATATATATATATATACACACACACACACACATACACACACACACACATATATATATATAAAACATATATACAATTCTAGAAATTGTATACATTTTTGATTAACAAAAATTTAATTTTAATTTAAACCTTAAGTTTTAATTTTAGAAGTGTAAAAGTTACTAGTTCATCTATTAAAATAGTATTAGCTAACAGATGTTAAGCATTTACCATAGCTAGGGAACTGAATTAAAATTTCCAGCATGTAAAATGATTGAATCCCAAGAACCACTGTATAAAATAGCACCTTGATCATTTGCATTTTGAAAGTGCAGAATCTAAAGCACAGAGAATTACAGCACTCTTTCTAACATCATACAGAAAGTAAGTACCTTAGAACTTGACTCTATGCCTCCAATTAAGGCTGGAGTTCTTGGTCATCTTGTTCTACTTCCTCTTAGAACTCAGAGTCTACAGGAAATTGCTAATAAAACATTTAGAAGATATTAGAATATAGATCAAATAGATGATTAGATGAAATGGCTCTCTTTGAAGATGAGACAGAAATGGACTCTGAAAATAGAAAAGACTGAAAATATTGGGAAATTACAACACACAGTGGAAAGCCTTAGTGCTGTGTTCAATAAGGGAAACCTTACATGGAAATTGGGACCCTCTTAAAATCTTTTTCCAGCATGCTCACAGAAAACCTGATCTAGACACTTCTTTATTGAGACTCTCTTCCCATGTTATTGTTGATTGTGTCAAAGTGATAATTAAAACTAACCACAACTATCATCTTGGTTTGTCTAGGGTTAGAAGTCTGTGTTTCAGGAAAACATCTATCCCAGAAAAACAGAATAGTCAGTTATATGTAGATCTAACTCCATAAATTATGCTTCATGTTTTTAAATGACAGATATGTCCTTTGCCTGTCCAGTTTGACTTTGCTAGTTGATGAAGTGAATAATCTACTTGTCTTGAGCTGTGTATTTCCAATGGGATCCAGGGACTAGGGTAGGGGTAGCTTGGTAGGTTTTTTTACTCTGTGTAGAACATTCATACTTCTTCATGGACTTCTTCACACTGAAGATAAAGGGTAACTTCTGTGACTAAAATTGTTTTTTTCTCTCTAAACCACAGTTGGTACCTGAGAGATGTTGATTACCAAGTGTATGTTACCCATGAGTCCAGGAATAGCAAAATAGTGTGCATGCATTTCTCTAAGTCATTTTTCTTTGTAACTCTCTGCCTGATAAAAATATTTCTTAGTTGACCATGTCCATTGTCAACAGGATCCAGGCAAAGACCCTTTGGAGATGGCAGGGTAGTGGATGGAATTAGTGGCATGACAGGACATAATAGCCTTGCCATGCTGTGTCTTTCTTGTGCTCTGATACTCCTTCTGGGGATGAAATATTACAATAGCACAGGTTTGCAAATGGTTGGGTGCAAGTACTTTGCAAGATGAGAGTGTCATTGTAAATATTTATCCTTTTCATACCCACTTTCACATAGTCTTCACAATCATCTGAGTATTCTTTGTCAGTGTGAGGAGGGGTGGAAGGGGAAGCTGATTGATTTCAGAAAGAGAGAAGTGGTTTATTTTAAGTGACCATTAATGGCAGGATTTGAATTACATGTTGTAAAAATTACAGGGTTGAAGCAATGCATCAACACACAAGGAGAGCGATAGGAGCAATTTTCACAGATGCTGCGAGAATGAGCTAAAGAAACCAGTGTAGCACAAAATCCAGTGACCTGAATATATTTATATTTGAAAGCCTGGGTACCGTATAAATGTCTCTATTGAGAGAGAGTGACTACGCACTAATTTAACTTAAATGTCAGGAATTATTTGAAAATTTAAAAGCCCACATTATATACTATAATGTAGTTGGATTTTAAAAGTTCTTATTAATAAAATCAAACCTGAGGCCAATTATTGGGGTGAACGCTGGAAGATCAGAGAAGCAGAACAAGGCACAGCTTCCTCACCTCTCCAGTTCCTCAGCTGGTCTTGTTTCCTCAGACTGCAAGCTTCTGAGTCGTCATCCAAATCGCTGTCAGCTGAACTGCTGCTCCAAAGCCTGAATGCTTAACCAGCTAAATGCTAAACCAGCCAAGTGCTTAACTAACTTAGTTCCTGGTCCTCATGCCTTATATACCTTTCTGCTTTCTGCTATCACTCCCTGGGATTAAAAGCTGGATTTTTGGGATTAAAGACATGTGTCACCATGCCTAGCTGTTTCTAAAGTGGCCTTGAACTCAAGAGATCCAGCTAGCTCTGCCTCCCAAGTGCTGGGATTAAAGGTGTGCACCACCACCACCTAGCTTCTGCTATAACTTGCTCTGACCCATTTTCTAGCCACCATTTTTGGCTTTGTTCTAGTGGCTGTCTGTTCTCTGACCCCAGATAAATTTATTTCGGGGAGCACCCAATATTTCGGGGAACACAATAACACCACACTATAATTTTGAGCAAAGATATACTGCCTATGTACTATGCTATTCTGTTGGCTATCTGGCTTACTACTTTTCCTTGATAGTAGAAGACTCCTGTATGGTTACCACCTAAGTATCTACTGTTAACAACAACAATGAAAAGGGTATTTTAAAAAGCCTTTTTCTAGCCGGGCAGTGGTGGCTCACACCTTTAATCCCAGCACGTGGGAGGCAGAGGCAGGCGGATCTCTGTGAGTTCAAGGCCAGCCTGAGCTACAGAGTGAGTTCCAGGAAAGGCACAAAGCTACATAGGGAAACCCTATCTGGAAAAACTAAAAAAAAAAAAAAAAAAGCCTTTTTCTTACCGTGGAGAAAATCCTGCTATCATGCATTGGAAATGCAAGGCAATAATACAAGTCAGGCAGGCAGTTGTGACTCTGAAAAAAACGTTGAACATACATCTATCTGGTTGACACAGAGTTAGCTCAAGCAAAGTAAAGGATACACTGTAATGATCCTTATCCGGGATTCAATAATAATTGCCCCTGAAAGCTGCATAGTCATCTTAGAAACAGCTGTTGCTGGTCACAAGAGAGCAGGTAAGAGTGTTGATTTCTGGGGAGCATCTGCCAGAACTGCCTGGGAAATATGGATGCAGATGAAACTATACACTAGAAATGTTAGACCCTTGCCTGGCTTTAGGGCATTCTGAATCTGCCTACATGGAGATTTTTTTTTAAATCATTTTTTTTTCATTTTTTCCAACCAGATTTCTTTATTTTTGTACTGAAGAACATTTTGCTTAAAATAAAATGTTATTACATGCACACAGCTTCCTACAGAAAGGGCTGTCAAACCTTGAAATGTAATTTTTTTTTTAAGCATTGTAGCCTCTTGGAGGAGGAGTCTGTTCACACATTTTAATAATACCTTACCCTTGAGGTTTCTTGTATGGTCCTCAATAAAGTGAAAAATGACACCTTAAGTTGGGATCTCTGGTTGCCTTTTGGAATCGAATGGTTAAATCAAAATTCTAAATGGAAAAATTATTGCCAATTTTCAGCCAAAACTTCTTGATTAATTGCCTTGCCTGGGATAGTGGGTCTTATCCCTTACAGATAAGTGGCATTTGGGACCAGGGCTGTTTTTCCCAAGTTATGTTGATCACACATCCCAAGTGTGGCTGCATCTTCAGGGACTCTTCTTTGTATTTCTCCATTCTTAAGACTACTGTTTTAAGATTCCACTCAGAAAAAGCTCTGGTCAATATGTGATGATTTTTTTCTCATGAATCTTAAGATGAAATAAACATAAACACAGCTCTCACCTCAGGGGGAATAAATAATTTTGTTCTGGAGCTATGTATGAACATGGCTCAGGAGCACATATTGAGGTCATCCTAAGTACCATGTTCCATCATGATAACAATTCCATGGTTTTTATAGCAAAAGAACAAAGGAAATTACAAATCAGGACACTTTAAAGATAGCAGGGGAAGCATCAGGTAGGTGCATTACAGCTTAGAGGGTACATGCTTTTTATAGACCCATTCTGATTAGTTATTCAACCTTAGAGAATGCTTACTGTAGGTGTGGTTTTTCACTGAGAACTTTTGTTAACAGATCAGAGAAGAGTGTGGACTTTTATATCCTGTATTTACCTGTAATGTATATGTTTTGACACCTAACTTGATTCCAATGTGTGGAAGTTAGGATGATCCAGTGAATAAGACAAGGGTAGCCCACCCCCAATGGAGCTTACATATAGCTAGAGGAGACAGTTGTAAATGTAAGTTAGGTGTCAGGTTAATAGAAATCAGGTATGGTAGGAAGGAACAGCAGTATATAGCACACAGGTGCCATGCTGGAGAATTTAGCTTTCAGTCTGAGCAGGTGGAATTTGCAGCAAATTAACACGAAAAAGTTAAGGATGCTGGAGGAGATGGACTCCAAGGCCAGGGAACACAGTACAAAAATCTCAATGCAGAACTCTGTGCCTGGGCCAGTATAAAGGCAGTAGTAGTGGATCCAAAGTATAAGAGGACCTGAGATCACTTCCTGTAGGTATATTAGGACACAGTGAATTGTGGTTCCCTCTAAATATTCAATTCCTAACATATTTGGAAATACAGTCACTGAAGAGATGATATGATGAATTCACACTGGGCTTACACTGAGAAGTGACTAGGTGAGTTTAGATACATGGAGACATGCCCAGGGGGACTGCTATATTGTGATGAGGCCATAAGTTGTTCAGGTGGTGCATCTATGAGACAATGGATGCCAGTGGTTACCTGCAAGCCACAGGTGACAGTGGAGAGGCATAGGGATACCTTCTATCACAGCCAGCAGAAGAGAACCTGTACATACCTTCATCATGGACTTTAGATTCTAGAATAGCAGGTCAATACATTTCCATTGTTTACAGCAACCAGTCTGTATGGTCCTTTTCATTACCCAAGCTCTTCCCCAAGAATGAACACATAGGATATTGTAAGGTCTCCAGCTTTTAGTCTGGGTGAGATAGGATCTGACTTATCCTAAAACAGTGATTTCCAACTTGTGGGTTGTGACCCCTTTGGAGGTCAAATGACCCTTTCACAGGGGTTGCCTAAAACTGTCTAAATATCAGATATTTACATTATTGATTCATACCAGAAGAAAAATTATAGTTATGAAGTAACAACAGAAATAATTTTACAGCTAGGCTCTACAACATGGGGGATTGTGTTAAGGGGTCACAGCATCAGCAAGGTTGAGAACCATTGCTTTAGGAGGATATTTGTAGATGCCATCCAGGCAATCCATGTGTAGGGCAAAAGGGTGCAATGTTGAAGTCATATGTACAAGCCAGAGATGATGTTGGTTAGGATAGGAACAATACATGGGGATCAGTGGTTGTTTTTAGGTTATTTGGGGGCTAGAGCAGACAGGATTTTCTGATGGGCTTTTTGCCAAGCAGTAGACCTAAGAGAGATGGCAAGGTTCTCTGCTAGAAGTCGTGGAAGGTTGAGTTGATATCCACTGAGCTGGAGAAGGCTATGCTTGGTGTCCGTTTTCATTTGGCCTTAATGATTGGAGGTCAGAGTCTGTTTTGGACATGTGAAGTGTATGATTTCTAATGAAAGTATCAGCATACAGAAGCTCTTTAATGCTCCTGATATGCTAGCCCCTATAAAAACCCACCCGGTGCAAGAAAGGAGAGGGCACAGGGCTAATGCTGTAAATTCTGACAGCAGGTGTTGATGGCGTTTTGGCATTTGAAGGCCACACACTAACACTACAGAATTCTGCAATGAGGCAAGATGGGCTCCCTTTAGAGATTTCTGTTTTCAAGGCTGATCTGTATTTATTTATGCTGTCTGTATGAGAACTGTCTGGATGAGTCTAGAGAGAGCAATTAGTCATAGAAGTGCCTATGATGCGCTTCTTTACCATGATGGACACCTGTTCCTGGTAAGCCAACTTGTTTCTTTCATGCAGATTGTTCCACTCACTTACATCTTTATTTACCTATAGCTAAGTATGCAAAATATTTTTATTTGATGCTCTTTCCTGGGGGGAGGGTCAAATCTTATGACTATTGGTCCACAAACAATTTCCTTGAGACATTTTAACGTTTATTAGAGTGCAAGGGAAAAGTGATTCCGACATAATGGTTTAAGAATTAAGGAGCTTTAGAGCTATTTTGATTTTGTACAGACAGTGTCTCCTAGTGCGAACCACTTTTACCCGTATTTTGAGCACTGCTTTCTTGTGGGTGACAGTAGAGGCAGCAGATAAGAGGGAACTGCAGAGCCAGTGGCACACAGGAGCTGTGAGTGGCAGGCAGCCAGCTGGGGTGGAGGCTGGAGGGTGTAGGTGTGTGGGGAAGCTGTGAGGGGAAGGAGGTGTGAGGAACAAGACAAGGTGATAGAAAATGTTCTAGGGCATACAGGAGAACAAGTGGAGAGGTGGGGTTGAGGGAGAAGAGGTGTTGAAGTGGGGTTGAGTAAACAAGTGGAGAGGTGGGGTTGAGGGAGAAGAGGTTTTTAGGTGGGGTTGAGGGAGAAAAGTGGAGAGGTGGAGTTGAGGGAAAGAGTTGTGCATAGTGATGATATAACTTAATATGTTGGATGTCTCATTTGTCTAATTGAAGATGATAGGAGGGTTGCTTTATGATGAAGACGAGTACAGCAAGTACTGTTAGAGCTTTTTGGGTGCTAGGTATGATGTGTGACTTACCATTAGTAGACATCCTTGCTGGGGTAGTCTGGTGGGCATCTCATGCTATTGCTTTTGTGAACTTCAGATATCCTAGACTCCCTCCATCTCTACCCAAACTTTCCCTGAACACCTGAATTTTTTTTTTTGAGGTGAAATGAGACACACATAGTGTTGTTATCTGTCATACTTACCTGAAGTAAGTATGTAGTAGATTTAGATGTTTCACAGACGTTCATGCCTAGGTCACAAGAGTCAGTCCTTTACTGCTGCGCTTTGTCCAGAATGCATAAGGGTGATGGGACACACATTCTCAGCTCACCTATCTCGTAGAATTCATTCCCATTCCTGATAAGCAATACGTGACTTCTGTATCTGCTGCATGGATCCCTGAGGCATTCTAAAGCCACTATAAAAGGAACCATTAAAAATTTGCAGTGAGCCGGGCGGTGGTGGCACACGCCTTTAATCCCAGCACTTCAGAGCCAGGTAGATCTCTGTGAGTTTGAGGCCAGCCTGGGCTACCAAGTGAGTTCCAGGAAAAAGGCGCAAAGCTACACAGAGAAACCCTGTCTTGAAGGAAAACAAATGCAGTGAAGGGTAATAGTTATATGGGCAATGACTTATTTTTTTTCTGGGCAGCACCAAACTTACTCCTTTTAAAACTGTCATGTCCTGTTGATTTTACCCTTGGCAACCAGAAGCACTTGGATTCTCCTGTGAGAGTGAATCCTCAATCAGTCAGAGCTTGTATTTCTTATTTTTTTCATTGCAAATTCCTCTGACACTTCAGTGGCCACACCAAGGCTCCCTAGGAAGTCCAAAGCATTAGTACTTCCTAGATAGGGAAATGTGCTCAGTAATAGAGCTTGACCAGGTGACAGGGCACTTGGAGCCAGAACAATTCAAAGCACACTCCAACCATCTTCTATCTCTCCACTGCATGGTAAGACCTGACTGAACAGACAAGGAGAAGGAGAGCAATCAAAACAATGGAAACTCACAAAGGATGTAGCTTGACCCAGCTATTCTAAGTAGAAAAAAAATGTAAAAAGTCATGAGTGTTACCAGCTAACAGATTTGTTTCTAATTGTGAAAGAAAAACACACCGAGAAACATTGACAGTTGACTGTGCAGGGACAGGACTATAAAAGGAGAACTCACTGGTGGGTAAATTGGTATTAAATGACAAGGAGGCCTTGAGAATATTTCCTTGATACAAAACAAACAAACAAACAAACAAACAAACAAACAAAAAGTAGCTTTCTGAAAGAAGAGAAATGTACTTACTGTTTAGGTGAAATGGCTCATGCCTATAATGTAGCCCTTGGGAGGCTGAGGCAGGAGGATGGCCATGAATTTAAAGGTAACTTAGGATACATAATAAATTCTAGGTCAGACTGAGATACAGAGTGGGACCCTGTCTTAAAGGCAAGCAAGCAAACAAACAGTAATTTATTTGCTGGTGGAGGCAGGTCTAAGGCAAGAGAGTTCTAAATAAAGAGGGAAGTACATATACCCTTAAAGATTAATTCAGTTGGGCAGAAGGCTAGATACTGGGTACCAACAGGTAGCAAAGAAAGCTGAAAAGACAACAGAAAGCTCAGATAATACATGAGGATAGTATGTGTGTGTGTGTGAGAGAGAGAGAGTATGTGTGTACCTGTATATGTGTGTGTGTGCATGCATGTGTGCATATGTCTTCTTTGTAATCTGCCTAGGATTTTAATTTTATCCCGATTGCAGTGGGGGATTTGTGAGTTTAAACTGGAAATTACAAAATAAAGACTTGGATGGAATGAGGAAGGATCTAAGAGGCAAAGACAATCGAAATGTTCACAAACTATTATAGAAACGGAACATGTATAATATAGATAAATGTACGTGAATAAGAATAAACAGTTGAACTAGCCATCATATATCATAGTACATCATAATATATTATATATTTACATGCATACCTTCCTCTTGTGGATTCCTTGAGGGTTGAACTGGATTCAGTCACTATGACTGACATTCTTTCTCCTTGTGACCTCCTAGGCTTCTCTGCCTCACTGCATGTCTCTGGCAACAGACTGTGTTTTCTTCATTCCTCATTTCTGTAGGAAGCATCTGTCTTTCAGGACAAATGATGAGTCAGAGCTTGTCAAGTAATTGAATGGAAATAGAGCCTAATAGAATGACAATAAGTGATCAAAGGCAGCACAAAAAAAAAAAAAAGTGAATTTAAGGGCCTAATCATGGAAGACAGGGGTCCTGAGATCAAATACGTTTTAGAATCCCAAATAAAAATATGAATCAGACCTTAATCAAGGCTGTTATGCTGGATGTTCTGCCTTGATAAGTCTAATAATAGCAGAGACTGAGTGCTGTCACCAGAAAGTCTTCTGAGCATTTATAAAAGCTTTATTTGGGCATCACAAAATCTTCTGAAGTGTACAATCATCATCGCCACCATCAGCACCATCTTTTACATAGGAAGAAACTGAAGCACAAATGTATTCGTCAAGTTACAAGGTCACTCAACTTGAAGTGGTGGATTTGTGACATGAACTGAAGGAGCCTTGTTTTTGTGCACACCCCTTCACTTCTTTATTGGTGAAATTATTAAGGCTACTCCACATAGTTAAAGGGAGGTTTATTTTGTGGGGTAACTTACTAATAAAGGGATAGGGTCTGGCAAAGGTATGGTGCAGTCCGGCAGTGTTCTCTGGAGAACTCTGCTCAGTCTACCTCCAGCATCCAGAGTCCTGGAACCAAGAGAGCCCTAGCATCTGGAACTCAGGTCTTCAGCATTCTCTCTCAGCCCCGCCTGGTAGGCGTGACCATTACCGAAGCCTCAGAGGGGGATGGAACTTCCAGGTCAAAGCTGGAATGGTTACCCACTACACTTCTTCTTGCCTCCTTAGTGGTTACAGTTCTTTAGAATCAAGAGGAGTGTGACTTATGTGCTATCTAGCCAGGGCAACACCTATGCACAATGACGGATGTTCCCTCTGTGCTGTAATTTGTCACAAAACTACACAGAAGCAGTGGCCTAGGTTTTGCTACAGAGGAATCTGGGATAATTAAGAAAATCTGTTCAAAAATCAGATCTACTTCCCTTCAGCTAGTGAGAGGCTTCATGGTGTGTTTAGTCAGGTTCTGATACATGACTTGTGTTGATGCAGAAACAGCTCTTACCTCACCTGGAGTAAGAAATAGTTTGTCCTGGTGCCAACTATAAGTGACTATAGCCCAGGATTACAGAATCAGATTACACCCAATGCCACATTCCCATGTTGTAACTATTTAATGAAGATTTTACAGTTACAGAACAAAAGAAATTCTTAAATCAAGGTACTGCTCAAATACATTGGTGGAACAATCATGTAGGCATGTTATAGCGAAGCAGGGAATCTCAGCTGTAGACCACAGAAGCTATGTGGTGGCATTCTTAGACTTTGGACTGATGGAAGCTAGGGGCGTGATAATAGATTCTTAAACTAGTTATCTCATAGTCATAGACTTAACACATAGGTGGGCCATGAATGCTCATAAAAGGCTCTAAAGAGAGTGCAGGATGCTTTGGCTCTTGACTTGTAACGTTCCAACATGGATATTCTACTCAGTCAGCCAGCCTTGTAGAGTCATAGTGTGGTTTCTCCTAAACTTCTGTTCCCAGCCTTCAGGATTTAGAAGAGGCATCTTCATGGAAGGTATGCCTTCCTAGGCCATGTTCCCGAACATAAAAACAACAACAACAACAACAACAACAAACAAACAAACAAAAAACCCTGACGATCATAACCTGAAATGAAGACAATTAATACTTTCATTTGAATTGGAATGTTTTGTGGGGCTAGAGTTTTCAAAAAGTTTAGTATCGAGAAGCAATTTTCTTCCAGAGGAGCCTGTGGATAAAGGGGTTTAAAAGAGGCCATGAGGAGATGTCAAAGGTCGTGGTGAGTGGTCAGTTTGGGGAAATAGGGTTATATTTAATTGACCTGAAGATACAGTGGAGCAGCAGCCATATGGGGTGTTCATAAAGATGCAGAAGCATCGAATGGATGCCAGAAAGCTCCTACTTGTATGGCCTTTGCTCCAAAGTTGAAGCTGCAAGAAAATCTGAGCCAGTGTTTGGCAATGTGTATCAAAATAACTCTGCTTATAACAACCACACATATCATCATACCTACAGGAATCATCTGTCTATTCCTGCAGAAAAAAATAACAAATGTTATCTTGAAGCCAATGGAAAAAGAATAACACTATTTTTAACAAAAGAAAATAGGATCCTTGGGTAGACAGACATTATGTTCCATCCACCATACTGATCAAGGAGAACAGTAGGAACAGGCAGTAAGGCTCTAGCTGTCATCCCAGACCCTCTGCACTTGGAAGGCACATTGAGTGGTGGTTGTACACAGTGAGAGGACCTGTTCTTTTGGAGAACTTTGAGTCTAACATACAAAGGTCAGGTCTGCAGAACTATATATCTCTCACCTCACAGAATTCATCCCCCCTACTCACATAAACATGGATAAAGATTAGGCTATTTTTATGTAGGACTTGCAGACAGAAATTTACACATGTATGTGCATGTTCCCATGTGTAGACATACTGAGCAGCCCCCTCAACAAATGGATAATGAAGTCTTAGATATACTTCCCACTCATGAACCTCTGAAGTAGTGACAGTATAAATACATAGTCAGGAGCTAAAATTGAGAAAGTGTATCTCTTTGAACAATCCCTCTTAGAGAATTGTATGGTCAACAACATGGATAATCAGGTTGTAGAATGTTGGGTATGACCAGCTACCCCAGCCCTGCCAGGTGTCTACTATTCTGTCTTAAGTGGAATCGTGTTCTTTCATCTTACTCGAAGGACTAAGCATTTTAAAAATGTTTAAAGTTTTATAAACACAGTCAATTGCACATGCTAAAAGTATACAAGTTGAAATATTTAGAGAAATAGGAACACTGGGAAGATAAAAACATCACTATCCCTCTAAACTTGATTTCCTCAGCCATTTTACCATCATTGTACCTGCTTTACCCTTGTACCTGCCTTCTCCCTTACACCAAGGCTCCAGCTGATCTTTCTGAGACTGTGGATTGTCTTGCAAGTCCACAAATTATGCTAATAGAATAATGAACTGCTTGTTATCTGGGGAGTTGGTGGAAGCTTGGATCCTATCTGAGTTCTTTACTGACTTTCCCTCAGTCTTAAGGACGATGGCTAAATACATTGAGCACATACTTTTTTGTTGCTGATAAGTTTTCTTGTGTGATGTGTGTTCACAAATCATTTCATTTTATGATTTTGTTTTTTTTTTATACTATTGGTTTTTTCAAAAATCTTCTGTATAGGTTGGATATAATTCACTCTACGGACATGTGCTTTTCTGATATTTTCTCTTAGTATATAGCTTATACCTCAGTCCTTTAATATTCATGGAAAGAACAGAAGTTAACATTTTTGATGAACTCTGATTTCTCTTTCCATGTATAGAATGAATGCTGTGTTGTGTCTAAAACATCATTGATGAACCAGATAAAAATCTCTCTTCTGTGTAGCTTACTAATTTTAGAATGGAATCTGTGGTCTCTTAGACCATTAATTTTAGCATATGGTACAAGAATTGGGTCAATTTCTTCTTGTTTTTCCATCACCTGGGTAGTTGCTAGCTTTGAACTACAGTAGTGAACAACACAATTCCCTCCCCCATCTCTGGGGGAGGGGACTAAACTTTTTGTGCATGTGTGCATGTTGGTATTCATGGGGGTCAGATGTCACTAGGAGCTGTCTTCCTCACTACACACTAGGGTTACAGACATATATCACTGCTGCCATCTTTTAGTGTGAGTACTGAGGATTCTGATCCAGGTCCTCATGCTTGGACACCAAGCTCTCTGCCTACCTGAGGCATCCCCTCAGCTCAAGCATGGCTTTTCTTTCACCTTTTAAACACAGGAAATGCAGGAACAAGATGGTGGCCAGTTCTACTTAGTAAAGTGATGGGTCTCTGGTTGGGTAGAAAAGGGGGTGCTGGGCAGCTTTCAAACCCACTTATCTTTCAAGTTCCCCCATCTTAATTTTGTTTACAAGCCTTTCCAAATCCCATTCAAATTTAGTTTCAATATTTAGACTTTATGACTCCATGACAGTCATGTTCTTGCTGAGTGTAAAGGGCAAGGAAGCTACTTTGCAATGGTATTGATGACTGCAGACTCAAGGCTGAAAAGGAGGGATATAGAAGGCTTCTGTGACAACCCCTAATCCACTGCCTCCCCCACCAAAAGAGTAACAGCCTAGACAGGATACTGTTGAAGAGAATGCTTAAAAATTGTGATAAGGATGCTGTCGTATAGCTCTCCACAACTTATGATTTCTGGCAGGGTTCAAGAAGGGAAAGACTCAGTTTTCTTCAGTGATTAGATGTACATGTCCTTAATAATATCACACAATGGAAAAAGCAGCACTGATTAAAAAGGAGACACAAAGACAAACCTACAAATAGAACACATTGCTTTTATGAGAACTACAAGATTCTAATGCAATCAAAATAAAATAAATTACCCGTCAGCCATCATACTGTACACCCCGGTTCTTTTGTTGTATTACTTTCTTCTCAAACCCTGACTCTCCTTTCCCCATTTCTTGGTATATTTGTACTTCCCAATTATTGATATGATTGTTTAGGCCTTGCTACTTAAATGATTAATATGGTTAATGTGTTGGTTGTTATGTGTGCTGTGGTTATGGGCATGTAGGCCATGACAGATACACGAAGACCAGATCTCATCTTTTTTGGATTGTTCTCTCTTCCCTCTTTATTTGGGTTCTGGGAATATGCTCATGTTGCCAACCTTGCATACCTCACATATTTTCTTCACAGAGCCAGCTCGCTGGTGCCCAAATGAGATTTGTAGTAATATTGTATCAATAAAGGTTTAAAACTATAAAAAAAAGTAATCACTCTATCCTTCAGGCAGACTGTCAATCTTAACTAGCTTTTTAGACAAAATGAGCTATTGTTCCAAGTGTCAAATATACACTAAAATTAAATTATTCTCATGACATACCTGTGTAAGTTGTGATACCAAGCTTATGGAAGGTGTCAAAGACATCCTATGGGCTTCTCAAAATGTATGATTTGTATTTTTCACATGGAAACTCTCTTCAGCTAATTTTAGTAACTTGGGCTTTGGCTTGAAGATGGTGCCACATATGCAACCTCTCCCAAGGACTGTCTTCATATAGTGGGAAATTTCTAATAGGATTTAATGTAAAATGGAATAGATGAAATACCTAAAATTTCAGAAAGTCTTGTCTGAATTAACACATGGTAGAGACAGATTTTGATGCTTACTTCGGGTAAAACAACTTCTGTCTTCTGAGGGCACTTCTCTAGTTTGTGTTGGAAAGGTCTTAATCTTTTATGTCCAAGTGAATGTCAACAGTTAACTACATTTTCCTTTGACCCTATATACAAAGTATATGAGGGCAGACATGCTATGGCAGATGTCAAGACTAGGGGTTCCTTACACTCTCATCACCCTAGGTCTCTGAGAAAGACAGAGGCTTTGCTCCTGGGCAGCGGTGAAACCCCACCTGCAGGCTGCTTCCCAGAGCCTCACCTAGCTGTCAGCTCCATCACCTGCATTACCTTCTGCAATCCTTTCTCCAGCACTTGGAATTTGTTCTGCTTTTCCAGGTTAAGCTATATTCAGATATTTCTTCTTACCTCTTTCTAATAGCTTTCTTTTGTGGAAATATAGCTCAAAGTATAATTGTAGGCAGACAGTTTTGAATCCTGCAACCTCTCTAAAGACAGTCAAGGAGTTCATCTTAATGCCAAGATTCTTCCAACCAAATTCCGAGGAGACAGATGAGTCAAGCATTTCCCAAGGCTTCTCAGGCTGAACTTAGCCTCAATCATCAAGCTCTCTGCTTTTCACCTTGCCTCAAAGTACACATACAATATCACATAAAAAAAGGAGTCATATGAAAAAGAGGAGAAATTACTGAGAGAACCCAATTGAAAAGCTAGAAGGAGAGATTTAAGCTCAAGAGAAGTGGGAAAGGATAGCCCAGAGGAGGGAGATGCTGACAGTGGTTGCCATGGATGCTGAGCTAAGGCCCCTAGACTTCATATGACCACTCCGAGAGAGCCCTGACTCTTCTTGATGCTTTCTGTTGACTGTTTTATTAGCTAAGTAGTAGCTGTTTGGCTAATGTTGGGTTTGTACTGTTTGAGATCAGCATATTCTAGTTAGCCATGCCCACACACCCAACACAGTCTGATGGTGTTTTAGTGAGGGTGCCCAGCATGTATCAGAGGGATTCCCCTAAGACTAAAATAAAATTGAAAAATTCCTATTGCCCAGTGACTTAGGAGCCTCTGGTACTTTATAGTACAAAACATTATCCATGTGTTTATGGTGATGCTGCTGTAAGAAAATCTGTGTTATCAGTTGTAGAATACCACAGCAATATAACTACGCATAAAGCACACTATTTGGCAGTGGTCCCAGATGTCTGTGCTTCTGGTTTATTTACTATGTTGTGCTTTTTATGGTTACTTTAGAGTGTGCCCCTGATAGCAAACTGCTTGCTATAAAGCACCACGCTGTGTCACAGCAGTGGAGGATCCACGTAGTACATATTTAGTGCTTCTCTTGATTACATCAGGAGACATGTTGGGAATTGACCTACATGGTATCTAGGACTGTGGTAATGTTCTCCATCACATTCACACATTGACATAAACCATCTAGCAATGAAGTTCTCACAATATAACCCTATCATTCATCAACAAATGACTTATTTTAAAAGATAACTGTATTCAATGAATAATCCAGCATAGTGTTTATAAGGGAACTTAATCACGCATGGGTATTTACTAATTTTAATAAACACATGGAAAGCCAAGAGTTAAGGCCACAAACATTATCAGATTTGGCTGAGCTTACCCAAAAGTACCATTCTGGGTACATCACACCATGGTCTTCTTTGCTCCACACCTTCTGGTTACATGTCAAGTTCCTACCTTGACCCTAATTCTGGTGGTCAGCCAGTCACTCTGGCCTCCTTTGTCTCAGCATCTGGGCAGCATGATCACTGCATGATCCAGTAGGTACACAGGAGGGCCACTACCATATTTGGCAAGCCCCATTCCTCTCCACCTGTAGAATAGGTGTCTTGGGTAATTATCAATGTGTTTTAGGCAATTATATTTCATTTTCTAGCCAAAGATCACTGAAAACTAGAATAGTTAAATGGTGGCAAAAAGAAAAACCTATCCTTGAGGACTTCAAAATAAAGACAAAAGAACTACCCTAAGTCAGGTATGTATATGTGTGTGGGGGTGGTAGGGGTGGTGGTTATAAAATGTTAAAGTTCAAGCCAAAGATAAGACATTGGCAAATCTATGAAACAGAGCCTGAACTTTTAGCAGGATTGAGGATATACATTTGGGGACCTTTCCTACCTGCACATATGCTAAACTTCCTCCTTTCTCTATACACATTGCCTGACTTGACAGGGCACATCTGCTTTTCCCCTCATCTATGGATTTGTGAATTGCTCTCTTCCAGATTTCCAACACTGAAGAGGCATATCCTTGATGTTATTGCTGGCCCATGGGATGCAATTGGGGATTTCTGTGCCTACTTTAACAGATGGCTGGAACCAACTTAAGGGCTTCAGGTTCCACCTCTTGGGTGAGTGTTAAAACTAACTTCATTATTTTATGTTTTCAAACTGGCAGGCATCAAAGCTCTATGATTTGCTTCACAGGAGCAAGCAAGAACCAGCTCATTCTACATATGAGCCAGGGAGGTAGACTTTTCTGTAGTTTTTATTGCTACATAAAATTAGATTATTTGTGGAAGCAAGAGAAATAGTGGCCACAGTATATGTGCTGATAACAAAAGAACAAGGAGAATAGAGAAACACCATCCAAAAGCATCCTGTCCAGAATCCTGATAATACTGGAGAGGCTTTCTTTAGTATTGTGCATGTCTCTCTACTAAATGACCTTGTAGCCCAAGGCTGTCACTATAAACTCTTTTAATAGGTCCTCTCCATAGGGACAAATAATGAAGGAGTAGACATCTTAGCATACTTTACTGATTTCCAGACTTCCTGTACATTTATCTGGTCCTCTGCACAGGTATTCAGAACAAGAGAGATGATGATTACTATTATCAATTCATTGTTATTTTATGGATGGAAAGGCAGCATTTAAAGGTTTAACCTAAACACAGTAAATACAGAAGATTCAAGTCTGGGTTTCTAAACCCAGAGCCTTTTACTGTACTTTGTTGATTGACAATTTGTGTGAGGTTGAGAAGGAAGTAGAAGTTTAGAGCCCATGAAGGTTAGGGGACAGTGGTGGCAAGAGTATCCAGGCTGTCAGGGGTCAGTGCTAACTGAGGTAACCCTTGGGCCCAGCAATGGTGAGCTGGATGCCCAGAGAAATCCTTCTAAGAAAGTGTTGTATGTGGTAGAAGCGATGGCATGGGAAGGAAGAGGGGGATGGATAAGGACAGGGGCCAGAAATGACAGTGAAGCAGTGATTTTCAATGGAGTGATCTGGGCTTCAGTCAAAGGGAAGTTAGAAGATTGGTAAGAATCCAACTGTTCTTTAAAGTATGAATAGCTAAACGTTTCTTATATATTAGCTATGTTTGTCAATTGAAGGTATCCCTTCAGGCCTTGTGAGATGGTTCAATGGGTAAAGGCACATGTTTTATAAGCTGGGCAACCTGAGGCTCAACTTTGGAAGCCACATAAATGTAAGAACCCACTTTACAAAATTGTCTTCTGGCTGCTCCTATGTGTGCCTCTCCCAGTAGCAAATAGAGTAAGGCTAAAAATGCCTTCAAAAGGCAGAACCAGCCTTAGTCAGTGGCTGGACGTGGTAATGAAAGCAAATGAACTCAGAACTGAGTAGCCAGGGAACAGTGACTTCAATTCATGCCTCTATATATTGTGTCAGACCCATTGCTCACATAATTTATGATCCTTGAAGCACCTTGAAAAAGGAAGTGTTGTCCACCAAAGTAAATGGTTGTCTATGCTTGAGAGAGTTGATACTGCTCATCACAGCCTTTCAATCGCTGTGACAAAATGCCCAAGAAAAATCAATGTAGGCTGAGGAAAGACTGACTTTAGCTCACTCTTTGAGAAGTTTTGGTTCATAGAGACTTGGCTCTGTAACTTTTTGATCCCTGCAAAGTGGAACATCACAGTAGGAAGCATGTGGTAGAGGATAGTGGCTCCCCTCATGGTGGACAGGATGAAGAGGGGAAAGGTAGGTAGATATGGGGGGCAGGGTATAGGGAACATCCCCGTCATCTATTTTCTCCAGTTAGTCTCCACTTCTCACGAGTTCCATCATCTGATAAAGCCATTAAAGATTGGGTCCATTGTCTAGGTCAGAGGCTTCATAATCTAGTCAGTAATTGGATCCATCATCCAGCGGCCAGGCTTTCAATACACAACCATAACACTAAGTGCACGAGATGGATTCTAAGCTACATGTAACTAATTGGCTCCAAAGACAGTTCACCTTGTTCCAACAACAGATGCCATTCCGAGCTCTCTGTCTTGCTCAGGTAGGCTGACCTGTGTTTGTTTGGCTCTATTTTGAATAGACATCTTGCTCAGCTCAGGAGAGGTGCATGGAAAACAGAAACCACGGAGAGTCAGGAAATAATGTTCTCTGTGCATTGTTAGAAGCTCTGTCAGAGAGAAATGAACATTTCCGTCAAACTCAAGAGGATTCTGCATGTTTTCAGCTCTAACAAGATTAAGATCAAAGTTCTATGCAAAAAGAAGAAAAGCTTTGTTAATTAAGTAAAAAAATTGCAGGAATGTTTTCTTAAGATTATTAAGTTTACTGAAGAAAATAAGACTTATATTAAATGTAAATATTTTTTTAAAGCAACAAATCTTCAGGAAATTCCCACTTCCCACCCTGAGTCAACCTTTGTCCATATTGATTTTCCTCACATCGTTACCTTGAACCATGTCTGGTCATCTTCATCTCTACTGAGGCTGAAAATATTTATTACCCACCTGCTATCAAGGTTGATGATTTTTTTTTATTGTTTAGAAATGATTTCTGAATTACTTAGACAGAATTCTTAAAGGTTAAAGTTTGTTACTTCTGTTATTTTTGCTCTATTATAAAAAGAGAAAAATTCATTAGAAAGGTTAAAGCTTGTCAGCAACAGACATGCCAAAGTGGCCAAGGGAAGGACCATAAGACCTCAACCCTACAGAAAGAACTACAGACAACTAAGGAATGCTGAGAGCAGTAGACATAGTCTTCCCGAGGGAAGAGCACACCAACTAGCTATCCAATACACAATGGTCAGCCCTGAAAAACATAATACAAGTGACATTATGTAGACTGAGCAGTCTGTATTTAGAAATACATATGTACATACGTATATGCATGTAATAGCGATTGATGAGAAAAGAGGCCATGAATTTGAAAGAGAGCAAGGAGAAGGTATATGGAAGGGTTTGGAGGGAGGGAATGGAGGGGAAAAATGACATAATTGTATTATAATATTTAAATTTTTTATAAAAAAAGAGAACATCAATCACTTGCAATACAGGTATTCTATCGAAGAGAAAGCATAGCACTTTCATTATTTTCTGCCAAAATAAATACTTTAAGCTTTCCTTCACAGGGGTTCCACATGACCCCAGTGCTGATGTATGTTTGGTGTTAGAGGGGTCAGAATGAAGGAAAGGGGGAAACATAAAAGGGAATGAGAAGAAATTTTATAAAACAAGGTGGATAGAATGCATCATTTCAGAGGTGAATGGATTCATTTTGTCATAAGACAATTTCAACCTTTTTTTTTTTTTTTACTTTTAGTCTTAAAAGAATAAGGTGACTGTATTTATACAATGATATAAACTTAAAATTATGCTGATTGATCTGGAAGTAATCTTGATGATCATGATCATTCGTCCTGTTTTATAGATGAGGAAGCTGAGGTTCAGGGCTTCAAAGCATGTAGCTTCTCAATTCATACGGCAGGGAGGTCCATGCAGAATGGCGGCTAGCCAGAGGTTCTCACTCTACCCATCACATTGTCTGGAACTTGCTTCCATCAAATGAGAAAAGTGGTCTGCACTTCATTGGACCTTCGTTTTCTGGAAACAGATGCTACAAGCTCTCATTTACTAGACACAATTCATCTTGTTCCCATTCTTTGACTTCTGGAGGGTAGAAAGAGCCCAGATATGTTTTGTGCTGATTTCTCCCATGGCCTTGGAAAAGCCTAAGATCCCAATGCTGAGAAAGCTGAGCCCAAGTGATGAGCCATGTCTACATGACCCAGGAACAAACTGAATTAACCCTCCCTAACTCCAGGTGACTCTTTACTGTGACTCATGCAAAGCACTAAGGGAACCAGGGGAAGCTGGAGGCAGCCGGCTTGTGTTCTTGGCAATCACAGCCACACTGGCAGCCCTTTGGTGATACATCACTGACAAATGCTTTTTTCCCCCTTGGCTGGCTGTCCAAGGTGAACATTCTCTCAAGACTACTGTGAGTTGCTTAGTACTAAAGGAAAATCTTAGGCATGGTGACAGAGACTTTCTCATTTGGCTTTGTTGCTACTGCTTTCTTAACAATATTGCAATGCACCATATAAGTAATAAAATGTTATTTACTCCAAGTTTGATCAAAAGTCCTTCTGTTGATACATGAGCTTATAAAATATCTCCCTGTCTTGCATCCCTGTTTTCTCTCTGAAAAACTACAACTAATTTTAGCATCTCCACCCTGGACAGTACAAACATTTCAGTATCACACATATTACACAGCAACAGCAGAACATCAGTGTCTCTAAATGCAGGCATTGGAGTTGTTCATTTTATTCAAAGGCTCTCTAGCTCTTCTACTGGCAGGAAGGTTTAAGTTCTCAGGTTCCTCACTCACTGGGATACCTATAGTTTAGATGTTTAGTGCTGGCATGCCCCTCTGGATTCTTTCTGCCCTGGGCCACAGAGGCTTTTCTCTTCAGAAACTGTTGTCTCCACCATGCCTAGACTTCAGGGATGCGGCAAAGTCAGCACCTACTGGTTGGCCACGGAACTATGGTGTCCAGGTTGTCCAGAGCATCACAGGTGCTCCCTCCTCAGAAGACCCTCAGTTGTCTCTTTCCCAAAGAACTCCTCCACCCAGTCTTGCTTCCTTTCAAAATCACTTCCTCTCTCTGCCTGTCTCGGGGAGCCATGCTTCCTGTGGTAAGAAAGTTCCATGCAAGTAATCCAGGGGCAAAACTGGTCTGTCCATGGTATGACAAACACAAATCCATGTGGACATATACGTGTGTATACATGATATATACACTAGTGTATATGACATGCATGTATATATGCTTATACACATACATATATAGCCATACACACACATTTGTCCTTGGTAGAGTCCTAAGTCTCTACCAGATTATGTGAATTTATTGTTTACATGTCATTCCTTTTCTTAATCCTTTAATTTACCTTTATACTTTTGATTTGCAAAAGTTGTATACATTTATCAGATACAACATGTATTTAAATATGCTTACACCACATGACAGTTAACTTGAGCTATTTAAATGCATGTATTTTCTCCCATAACTATTTTTGTTGTAATAACATTTGAAATATACTTTCCTAGAAAATTTCAGGCATATAGTATATTGTTAGTAAGTAATTCTTTAACAGAAATTGAACTTACTTTTCCTATCCAGCTAAAATTTTGGATCTTCTGCATAGCATGTCCTCAGTCCTCTCCACCTAGCCTAGTGCCCTCCACTATATGCTCTACTTTTGCATAAACATGAGATCACATTGTATTAGTCTTTCTATGCCTGGCTTATTTCACTTAATATACTGTTATTTACAGTTCATCCATGTTGTCACAAATACCTTTGTCTTTTCAGTATCAAATGTAAAACAAAGGCTTATTAAATCCAAGAATATCTTTCATTCTGTTACCCAATCTTCCAATTTTTCTTTAATTTTCTTTTAATTTTTCACCCGTCAAAAGGTGTTTTTATTACATATGCATATGTATGTCTATTTTATGATGCTTGCCCACATAAAAGTTATCATTGACAGTTGTTCAGGCCACAGGATTCAGTGTCTTCCTCTGGGCTGTACTACATTATACTCTGTAGAGACTTGTGACTTGGAGGATGTGTCTGCCAAGTAAATTAGATAAAGAGATTCCTGAGAAGAATTCAAATGGGAAAATAAGCACTACTCATGGTTAGGAAGAAGTTGACATCCAGATAGGCGTGAAAGGTATTAGAAAGAGTTTCAAAGACAAAGTGTGTCAAGATGGGTGAAGAACTTGATGAAGAAGCTGGTGAGTTGAAGAGCCTTGAGGGATATTAAAAACCCTGAGTTTGTCTTGACATTTGGATGATCTCATGATTAAGAACATTTTTTATTAAAACAACCTTTCTCAGAGAAAGTAAGCTCAATCACTATCCCCTCTGGCAATCAGCAGAGTATACCATCCCTGAGGAATGGACAAGAACCAGGTATACTTAGAAGGAACTGTCAGTTTCAAATCTACAGACCCTGAGTAAGTCAAGGTCTTGGAAAGAAGAGGCCAAAGGTATTTAAGGAGAAATTTGTAGGGTGCTGCAGTCCTAGCTGGAGCAAAACTCTCTGGCCATCTGGCCTGGTCCTCTGACTTTGGGGACTGGGAACTTGAGATCGCAAGAGGAAAAAGTATTGCATTCTGGGAGTCATGGATTACTTAGTGAGATAGGATGAGAACACAGGTGAAAACTTCTGATCAAAGGGGATTTAAAAACCAAACCAAACCAGAGGTTTACTGGCTCTGTTTTCAGGCCAATGAATTCATTTCTTGCATTGTCAGGAGTGGAGCTAACTACTTACTGAAGTTAGTCAAATGATTCAACTTCAGGTTTCTGGCTTCCTGGGATTTCACCATTATTGAAAAGTGGCAGCAAGTAGGAGAATCAGCCATTGCCTGATTGTCTAAGTGACTCCCAGGGAAGTAAAGCTAGAATAACGATTAGGCTTGTGGTTAAGTTATGCCAGACTTTCCCAACATGTCTCCATGTTTTCTGGAGTCTCTTCTTGTCTCATATGTTTCTCATTTTGGAGAAAAGCCAAGGCTTTTCCCCCTAAGGATTGCTCTGCTGTCAGGGAGACCTCCTTGAAAACAATATGCTGAATTATACTCTTAGGTCCTCTGAGGTCTGCTTTAAAGGGTTTCCCATTGTAAAATCCAGTCGACTTCGGTTATCTTTTCTGAATATCTCTTGAACTCTGATACTGTTATTCAAGATATAGGCTTAATTCTCAATGTCCAGATCCCAATAAGAGCTTTTATTCCCATGGAACATGTGAACATATCAACTATTCTATTGGAAAGCAATAGGTGAAGAATTAGAAATAACAAAATAGCAGAATTTCATCATGAAAATGTGTACCCTTATGCTATATGTTAAAATTCCTTGGCTAGCATCTGTCAACATGGAAGCTTTTCACTATTCATAAAAATTGTCTGGGCTTCCTATATTAATAGAATCCAATAGCTTTTCCCATTACTAGAGCACTTGAAATTTTCTGCAGATTAAGATATTACTGTGGCTCTGCAGAAACTAAAGGGAATGAACTCTTTTGTGTAGCTTCTTGTTCTGATTGGAAGAAGAGGGGAGTGGTTCTTACAAAGAAAGCCCAAGGTCCAGGAAGCTCTTGAAACTTAGAAGATTAACAAGTCTCCTCCTCAAGGTTGTGAAACAAAACCAATGTTTACTACATTGTAAATGTAGGAAAACTGACTAGATTTGGGCTGTGGTGGCACACACTTTTAATCTCAGCACTCAGGACACAGAGCCAGGTGGATCTCTGTGAGTTCGAGGCCAGCCTGGTCTACAGAGCAAGATCCAGGATAGCAACCAAAACTACACAGAGAAACCCTATCTTGAAGAAACAAAACAAAACAAAACAACAACAACAAAAAACCCCAAAACTGACTAGAGAGAGAGGAGAGTCTCCAAATGGAAGAGGTGTCTGTCTAAAAGTGGTACAGGGAACTCAGGGGATGTCATCACAGATACCAGGTGGACTTTTTGGTGAGGCAGCTGACTTGAGTAATCCATGATCACTGGTTCATAGAACTAGACTTGAGTAGAACAATTTCTTTGGTCTGTTTTCAATGCCCCATCTTGGCATGAGTTCACTTCTCCATCATCTAAGTTCATCGGCCCAACAACCTCACAAGAGGAATTCTTTAGTCTCATTTCCATTTAAATGAATTAAAACTGCACAAAATGTATCAGAGCATCCTAAGGTAGACACACTGCTTTTGTTTACATATATATTAAGAGGATGCTGAGTTAGAATAAACAAGTAATTGTTTTAATGGGCATGCTCAGAATCTGGAAGTCACCAAATTACTTGGCAGCACAGATGTCAATACTCTGTTAAGTAGATGTTATAGAAAGAATAGGACCCTAGAAATGGAGCCCAGAGACTTTCGGGCCTGGTTCTTCTGAGCTAAAATAATTGCTACATGGTCTGACTATCTCAAGTGTAAAATATGGGTAGCAGTCCTCTGCTCTCTCAGACCCACCTCAAGGAACAGAGAAGGCATAGATGCAGATTGCATTACTACAGCATGTCGACTTTATTCTGGTTGGTCTACGGTTGAGAGCATGGACTCTTGCCGTGTGAGTCTTCTTCCTGTCTTACCCTTTGTTTCCCTTGCTCTGATCCCCCTTTTCTATCCATCCTTCGGGCAGAAGAACGTCTTACCAGTGATCCTTTGAACCTTGCATATTATCTCTCCCACATCATTTCAAATAAACATGCTTATATCTCACCACACTTTAAAATACAAACCTATTAATGTGTCTCAATAAGCACCCCTAATCATCATACCTCTCTAGGTCCTCCTCACAGCTTAAGCTTCAAACTTCTCAGGAACCCTAAAGTATTGCTCAGCCGATAGACATTTCTAGTTTTGTTTCATTCATTCGTTCGTTCGTTCATTCATATATTTATTTATCTACTTGTTTGTTTATTTGCTTATTTATTGATAGATTGATTTATATTGTATCTTGCACTCATTTTCAACATACTCACTCCTTTTTTTGCCTCTCATGCCTCTCATCTCAACCATACACATGACACCGATAATATCCAGCTAAGCGGTGACAATTATCTTCTTTACTGCAGCATCTCCAGAGCACTAGCAGCATAAATGTGGATTCAGGAGAGGAGAACCATTGTAGAAGAGACATAATAACTGGGTGAGAAAGGTGGTGAGGTAAGTCACTCACATGTTCGGATATTTAAATGGGAAACCATGCATGGCTATTCAGAGGGAGAAGAGTCAGGGGGAAGCTTGAAGCATACAGATGACCAGCAGAATGGCCAGTTTGGTATAGTTCTCTGAGCCTTTTCCACATCTTCTCATTATCCTTAGGATGGGACAAAGGTCCTAGGATCACGTTGACACCACAGTTATGTTCATCCCTGTACACTGGCAGGCTGACCCCCAGTCATTACACACCCATCCTGACCTCAAGTTTCTTATTTCTTATCCAGCATATTAATAATTCACAAAGCAATTTCCACAAGGCTGTGGCAGTGTGACATAGAAATCAATGATGCCCAGGCACAAGGACAGATGATTTTACAACTCACAGACCCATCGGATGGTTACATCATTCTTCCGGCTGTAGATTCTTTTCTCTGATGTCACTGCCAAGTTGCTGGATTGATTCATCAGGAAACAGAGGTAATAGTCACCTTCTTGCCACTCTTAGTAGAGTTCCAGGAGAGGATGGGCTGTACAACCCTCTGGCCTGGCTCCCTTGTGTTTATCTGTTTATTCATGCATAGAGTTTTGTTCTGAGGGTCACTCAAGCATATAATACTCAGAGTTTTAATATATTGAAAATTATTCCTGTTGAGATTTTGACAAAGTATTTTCCTGCTGGCATTCAGTCACAACTTTTCTGTCTTTGGCAGAATATTTAAAGTAGCTTCTACTGTCAGATAGGCTGTAAACAATCTTCATTGTCAAGCTTCAAGGTAGTACAGTATGCTTTTAAAAGCTCCAGGACACCCAATTTACTGTTTAGTGTATGTGATCAATAATGGTGCTTTATCTGTCAACTTTCCAGAGAATTGTAGTCGTAATGAGGGTGTCACGTAGCACTTTTCCTGGCTTGTGAATCTTCATGAGTGCAGATGGCAGAAGCTGAAAGCAGATGCCCTGTTGTCACTCAACAGAAGTCGCACCTGCACCTCCCATGTACCAGTTTACAAAGCATTTGTGCATACCTTATCTTTACCACTTGTAACAGCACATACACTTGGGAGTTACTTTACTTCATTTTCTTTGGCTAATGATACAACCCTGTAGGCTGCCTATTTTCTAGAAGTTTCTTTTGATTCATGGTTCTGACATGACGTCAAGTTGTATCAGGTGACTGGTCTTGTTGCCTGAGTCCCTGAGCAGATGCGGAGAATGTGTATAGGTGTGCATTTGTATATAGGTGTGCATTGGTTCTGGTCCCTCTCCTTTTTATGTATTCTCCATATTCAAGTGTGGAAACTTCTATAATACATTGATGCCTAATTGCCATTCTATGGCCTCACTTCTAAACACTACAGTCAAGTTAAATTTTTACCCTCTTAATACCTTTTAGAGGGGATTAAAATCCACCATCAGGTTCTGAGGGATAACACTGTATTCACACTAGAGCTTGGATGTAATTTTGAGTGTTATAATGAGTCGTGTCTTAAAGATGAGCAACATGAGCAACCATTACCTTGAGAAAGGGATGGAATCAATGTTCAGGTGCCTTCACACCCTCTTGAAACCTGTGCTGCATTTCCAGTGGGGTCTCCAACACCCAGAGTCAAACTCTTGGATGTCAAGAGAACTCAGGTTTTGTCCTTCTTTCTATGTGCTTGGCTCCATGGGAGAGGTTACAACTGAACTAAGCAAAGAACAACACTATGGACTGGTGATCACTCTCAGAGTGGATGTAGGACTACTGGTGAAGCCATTGGCAAGTAGGATTGGGGGGCACTCTGAGAGGGTAGAGTAAGGGAGAGGAATATGAAAACCTGTGAAATGAGGGCTATCTACATTTTTCTATCAGAAAAAAAGTAATTTGGAATGTGGGAAATTATCCAAGATTGGACCTGTAGAAGCAATGTACCCAGATGACTAACTCAGTGATTTGGACACCAAATTCCATTTTCCCAACTATATCAGTATGCATGATAAACCCTGTCTTTATTTTATCTCTTCTAATCTTCTATGACTATTTCTTTTATACTATTTATTTATGAGTATACAATTTTCTTCTGACTCTAGACCAGCCATTAATTACTTCATAGCAGGGATACATTCTGAGGCAATTTAATTACTGTGTGAATACCTCAGATTATATTTAGATGGGATAGCTTACTTCATACCTAGATCACTCTTAGGCTAAAGATTCATAAGTCTGCTCTATAAGTGAAGCTGAAGGAAATGATATCATATAGTGAATAGTAGATGCCTAAGCACAGGAATGGAAGGACATAGGTGCAGGATAAAAGGTAGGACATACTGGTACATCTGCCTAGGGTGCCTGCTGTGAATAGAGCTTATGTAGTGAGGAGTTGTTCTAGGTGACTCATTGAGGGTGGTGAGGGACTGAGAAGGCAGGATATGGCTGTTCCTAGCTGTATGTTCACTATAAGTATTCTTACAAACTAATTATTTTTGTTTCTTAATATCAGCTTAAAACACAAACACAATGTACAAGTAAACAATGCATTTTTCTCTATTTTGTAAAATTTTACTGCTGGTCATTGTTAAGAAACAGTCTCATTCTTCAGTCCTGGGTAGCCTGGTATGCACTTTGCAGCATCTTCCTGGCTCAGGCACTCAAACGTTGGGGTTATAGGCATGTAGCAACATGCCAGGCTTTCTACTTGTAATTTTTAACTTTCTGTTATTTTATTTTCAAAACCTTTTGGTTAAGAACTAATATGCAAGCATCTCAGCGTAGCCCAGGTCCACACAAGATAACAACTGTCAACTTCACTGCCTTCTAACTCAATGTCTTTTCTTTCTGAAAGTGTAAAGGAGGGCTAACCTGGGGGTGGTGGGCTGTCTTCTGGGATATCAGGATATTTGGTATAGTTCTTGAAGAATCTTCAGAGTCACCATTACTTTTCTAAGTCTAAAATAACAGTGGATATTATAGAATGTCCAGTACATAAACCAGTAGTATAGCCTGTTATGTTTATCAACTAGGGTCCAGGTTAATGTTTTGTCAGTTTCATCCAGGCCAGGGTTATCTGGGAAAAGGAACCTCAATTGAGAAAATGTCTCCATTAGCTGGCCTGTAGGCAAGTGTGCAGGGCATTTTCTTGATTAATGATTGATGTGGAAAGGCTCAGCCCAGTAAGGATTGTATCATCCCTGGACAGGTAGTTCTGGGTGGTATAAGAAAGCAGGAAGAGTGGCTGGGCCTGGTGGCGCATGCCTTTAATTCTAGCACTCTGGAGGCAGAGGCAGATGGATCTCTATGAGTTCAAGTCCAGTATGGTTTACAAAGTGAGTTCCAGGGCAGCCAGGGCTATTACACAGAGAAAACTTGTCTTGGAAAAAAGGAGAAAAAAAAAGCAGGCAGAACAAGCCACAGAGAACAAGCCAGTAAGCAGGATTCCTCCATGATCTCTGCTTCGGTTCCTGCTTCCAGGTTCCTGCCCTGACCTCTCTTCATGATGGACTCTAACTATAAATTGAAATAAATCCTTTCCTCCACAACTTGCTTTTGGTTATGGTGATTGTCATAGCTATAGAAGGCAAATTAGGAAAGAGATTGGGTCCAGCACCATGGAGTATTGCTCTAACAGAACTGAGCATGTTTTGGGGGATGACTGTGTGGGTTGGAAAAGACATTAAGTGCCAGAGCTGAATGAACTGTCGTTGGCACTTGGAAAACAATACTGAAAGCAGCGCAGACTAGGGAGGTTTGGCTTGTACTGTTTCAGAGGGAGGTTTAAAGGTCACTCAGAGGGTCCAGTGAGGCCATCTGTGTGTTATTTTGTATTAAGAACCTATGGTTTCTGGTCATATGGGGCTGGAGAGTCACCTGTGATTAACGAGAGACCAGCACCACTGCATTCAAACTTTTACTTTCCTGGGGAAATTGATGCTGGTCAGCTGGAGCTGAGAAATTAAGAAGAGACCAGAATCATCTGGTGAAATCTGGCAATATTTCCTCAGGGTCAGCACCCGGAGGCTGTTGTCCAGACAGCTTTTATGTTTCATAAATTTTGGTGAAGAGAATCAATGAGTATTTTGACTCAAAGACTTGCACTAGGATGGGCCACTTGATTTTTTTATATGAGCCGCTTTGTTAATCTAGATTTTTCTTAATATAACATCAGCTTTGTATTTTTTCTATTTATGAATCCACTTAGTGAAATATTTACACCTAGAGGGTAAGACAAAACATTTGGTCTTAGTACAACTGTGAGTATATGTGGATTACCACATTCCTCAAACTTATAATAATTAAAACACCAGAATATAAGAGTTTTGTATTGAAGACTGAGCTAAAGAAATTATTATATAATTAGGTAGAAATTAAGTAGGAATATAATTTAAATATTATATATTATTAAATATATATATTTGGTTCTTCAAGACAGGGGTTCTCTGTGTAGCTTTGGTGCTTGTCCTAGATCTCACTCTGTAGCCCAGGCTGGCCTTGAACTCACAGAGATTTGCCTGGCTCTGCCTCTCAAGTGCAGGGATTAAAGGCATGCACCACCACCACCATAACTGTCATATTTTATTTTAGGAAATATTTTATAATGTAAAAATATACTGAAATGGTAAATAAAATGTGAGATTTTAGGCTAGGAATGATGGCAATCACTTTAATTGCAGCATTCAGTAGACTAGGGCTAGCCCTCTTCTACATAGCAAGTTCCAGGACAGGTGACATTATGTAGACAGACCCTGTTTAAAAATAAATATGCTATGGAAGGCTGAGCCATGATGATCATGAGTTCATGAGGCCAGTACGGAATATAATCTTGCACCAAAAAAAGGAATTCTAAATTGCATACTTTATATAATTAAAATACATTGTTTGTGTACATGGGTAGAAAACCAGGTAAGACATTGCTAGAATATTGTCTGTGATAAGACGCTTTGTTTCTGTTTAAATATACTTTATATTTTCTAATAGTCTATAATGAGTAAGTCTTTTTAGTCATCATAAAATCTTTATTGAACATAAAAGTGATTTATTTCATACTGTGTGTCATTTCTTACATAGTAGATATTAGTAACAGAGTTTGAAGATACTATGGTTTGTAAAAAATAATTATTTACAAGCAACTTTCCAATCATTTATCTGTTGCCTAAAGCAAGTGCAACTTTTAAAAAAAATTTAATAATGATATTATAGCTTCCTCTGGCTCATTCCAATTGTGCAAGAGTATCAGGGCTTCATCAAACCCAAGGTAAATCAATAGAGCTGGGCAGGAAAAGTGTGAAGCAATAAATGAGTCTGCATTTCCCATGGCAGTTATTTAGGGAAAGCAAGCTCTCATCTTTGGAGGGTGGCTTGGTAGAAAGTTTGTTAAGGGCTAGAACATGGTAGCCTGACCCAATTTGTAGAATTGAGGAAGCTCTCTGGGGAAGTGTCCTGAGTCATTGGCAAATGAATTATGAAAATGTTTCTTCCAGGCAATGATATGGAGGCACAGAGGGATGCAGAACCAAGTGGTTTGGGGTGGGAAAGGCATGGACACGACAATGAGCCAAAGCAGGCTCTGGGCATGGGTGACGTTGAGGGGACAAGGGAAGAAAAGAACAAGATGAGGACAGCTTCCACATCAAATGGTAAATGGCAGGTGCTTTAAAATTCATGTACAATGATTCCTTTTACATGTACCATTTCCCATTTAAATCAAAGCCATGGTTAAACAATGTACCCTGAGCATTCAGATGAGCCCAAGACTGACAGGCTCAGAGTCTCAAAAGAAATGGAGTGACAACAAAAAGAAATCAGACTCTATAGAAATGACAGTTTTAATAAAACCTGAATGTATAAATATGAAAGAAAGTTTCGCACTCTGTGATGTATGAGCAAAGCCATGAGAAAGATAAAGAACAAAGGAAAAGTTCGTGAACATTTTACAGCTGTTAATATTGTTAGAAACTGAATTTTGAGGAAAATGGAGCTGTGGCATCTGGTAACCATGGCTGCAATGATGATGATAATTCATGCAGAAGTGCCATTTCCAGGCTTGTCATCACAGACAAAGGATCATTTACTTACATTATACTGGATATTTTGATCAACCTGAATGAATCTTGAATTTTCCTTAAAATTTTTTTATTCTTTGAGAGTTTTATAAAATGTGTTTTGATTATATTCATCCCTTCCCTCAACTCCCCAAGATCCACTCCCTTCCCAAACAACTCCTCCCAGATCCACTTACTTCCCCAAACCACCCAACTCCTTCCAGATGTGCTTTTTTCCCAAACCACCCAACTTTGTGTCCACTTTTTAAAAAAATGAAATCCAGTGTGAGCTGTCCATAGAATCCTGGGTATGGGGTCATGCAGTGGAGCATGGTCAACTTACCAGGGGCTACACTTTTAAAGAAAACAGGCTCTATCTTTCTCAGCAGTTATCTATCCAATGCCGACAGCTTCTTTGTTAGGGGTGGGAGATTGCACCTATCATCTCTCTCCACTCTGGGATTTGGTTGGCTTGATCTTACACCAGTCTTGTGTGTGATGTCACAACAACTCTGAGTTTCTACATGCAGTTGCTCAGTCATGTCCAGAAAACACTGCTTCCCTGGAGCCTCTGCCTCTTACAGTCTTTCTGTCCCCGCTTCTACACTCATCCCTGAGGCCTGGCAGGGAGGGGTGTGGTAGAGATGTCCTATTCAGGGATGAGCATTCTGCAGTCTCTCTCTGCACTGTTACTAGTTGTGGTCTCTGTGTTAATTTCCATCTACTGCAGAGAGAAGATTTTCTGGTAAGAGTCAAGAGATTCATTGATCTATGGGTGTAACAATACATCATAAAGAATCAGTTTAATATGTCCATTTAGCAAAATTATACTAGCAGGTTCTCTGCTAGTGCCTATATCCTGTCTGGCCATATGTTTCTTGGCTGATAATGAAACCCAGGTATGGGTTTTATCTTGTGGGTCAGGACTTAGCATCCAATCATCAAAAAGTGGTTGGTTACTTCCATGATGTTTATGTCACTATCACACCAGTGAGCATGTCTTGCTACTCCAGCTGTTAGTGTAGCTTGCAGGGTTCCCAAACTGGGCAAGATGACTTTTTTCTTAGTCATCTTGTAATGATGTACAGTGCACCTTCCAATACTATGGAAGCTAGCCAGTTAGGATGAAGCTTCTAGATCAGTAACAGCTTCAGGTACCTGTTCTGTGATTTGAGTATGTGGTATCATTAGAAGGGTCCTACACTCAAGTTCTGGAGGGTAACCAAAAACATGGGCGAGAACCAATAATGTTTGGGGAGCTATGGGACCACACTGGCCAGCAACTCCATTCCTGACAATGGGGTTTTTATATGCTATCTTGTGGTATCTGATAGGGACATTGTCACTCTTTTATATAACAATGGCATTATGCACATACATACATGCGTATGTACAAAAGCCTCTATAGTAATAGATTTCCATATGACTTTTTTGAAAGGTCTTTATTGTTAGTTATCCATACCCATATTCCCTCCTCTACCCTTACCCTCTTCCCATCATCTACTCCAATTTAACCTTCCCTGTTCCATTATTCCTCTTTAAGGGTTTGACACTGTATTCTATCTCCTCTCTCTTGAACTTCCCACCGCCGCCATATCCCCTGATTAACTTACTGACCTATTCTAAATGAAACATGCATATCTAAAGATTCACAGCTAGCATCCATAAATGAGAGAAAGCGTGTGACATTGGTCTTTCTTGGTCTTGGTTACCTCACTTAGAATGATTGTTTCTAGCTCTATCTAGTTACCTTCAAAATTCATAACTTCATATTTTTTAACAGCTGAATAATATTTCATTGTGTAAATGTATCATATTTTCATTATTCCCCTATGGGTATCTAGGTTGTTTCCATTTTCTGGCTTTTATGATATAACGGCAATGAATACTGATAAGTAGGATGTTGAGTCCTTTGTGTATCATGCCCAAGACTGTATAGCTGGATCATGTGGTAGATCTGTTTCTAGTTTTTCAGGGACCTCCACACTGATTTCCATAGTGGTTCTACCAGTTTGCACTTTCACTGATGATTGGCCTCACCAGATCCCATACTGCTGCCCATCAGTAACTCTTCAGTCTGACATTTGACATGGAGACACAGGTCCCCTCTGGGTTTGTCACCTTGTAGCAGCAGGCCAGTCACTGCTACCTCCTCATCACCCGAGTTTGGAATTCTCAATCAGTCTAAGTAGTATAGAGGTCACAATTTGAATTTTATGTTCAGGATTTTGGCTTCTATAATTTTCAAAAGTAATATTCAGTATTTTATAGAAATTTCTTAGTAATTTTGTCTATAACAAAGCTTAGGGACAATTTGGAATACGTTTGTAGTCCATTGTTTGAAGAAAGTTTCATCATGGAAAAATCACATGAAGTTAAGCTTTCTGGCACTGTTTTAAGTCTAACAGGTCTCACAAGAAGGCTGAAGGTTGAAGATTTGGGTATCTATAAGGTCTTTAAGATAATTATGTAGCAGCCCAGGGTTCTAGGAAGCTGACATTGTCCTTGAGGTTCATCTCACCAAAAAATTTCCAGGGAAAGTTTTGTACTGGATCAATAGGTCAGGCATCTGGATGCTGCAAATTTGGGGGAAAATGCATTTGACCTGTAGAGCCAATACTTGAATCACAAGGCAAAGTGCAGCTATTGACAAAATTATACCAGTAAACACAAAAATGTAATCAATGCAAGAATATGAAAATGATTCAGGGTATGTCACCCTGTGGGACTTAGGCAGCTGATCTTTTGATCTTACTTGTCTTGTGCCTTTGGGAACTTCTGATTTTCTTGACTTCAGTGGCATTAGTGGCACAGATAAACTGTCTTATGTTTTGATTCTATAACTATTTGATCAGAGATTTGGCAAGAGGAATTCAAATATGATTGCAACTCAATATTCACAGGCTTTCTTTCTACTGAGCATGTGTGCAGCTTTAGAACTTTGGTCATTGATTTAAATTATTTGTAAGAATGTCATTGCTGTGCTGTTAAGGTATATCATTTCCACAAATTAATCCCATTATGTCATGTCTGTTTGTGGAGTGTCTTGGCTGTTATCTCCATGGGTTTTTAAAAAGATCATCTTAAAATGTCTTCAGTAGTCAGCTATTAGGTTTTATGTTATCAAGGTCTGGGATAGTGGGATAGCTGAGATGTGTTGCGTTTCTTTGTTCTTTGCAAAGACTGGAATTTTACACATTAGTTTTCCACTTGCAGTGCAGAATTCTCATTATCTCGAACACTGTAATTATACATGCAAAATAAAAGTTACTTTAGTGAATTGCTGCAGCTATGATATGAGAAGAACTTTTTAAAGTCTGCTATATTTTGGGGCCAGTCCTGGTTATATATCAAGGCTCCATCACTCAATTAGGTACATAGTCCTGAATAGTTGAGCTGTCACTGTCTCTATTTCTTCTACCATGGAACAGCAATAATAATAATATATTTCTTATAGGATTGTCATACAAATTAAAATAGTGACTATGTATGAGAAAACATTAAGCATGGTTTCTGAACAAGTATCCAATGTATTGATAGCTCATATGCAGAATCCAGATTTATATTTTCATTTGGTGTGTGTGTGTGTGTGTGTGTGTGTGTGTGTGTTGGGGGATGTTATAAAGTAAGATTGGGTCCATGAGAGAGGAAGGAAAGTGGGTAAGAGAAGGATAAATAGAGTAATAGGATACATGTGACATGAAGGCAGAAGAGAGAACTGTTTAAGAGGAGGGGGTTGGTGGGAAAGAACAGGGCAGGGGCATGAGGGAAAACACTGAAGGGGAGTGAATGGGAACACAGGATGATTATGGGAGAAAAATATCATGAGGAGGCCCATTACTTTTTATGTTCATTTAAAATTAAAATCATAACAAACAGCTCAACAATAAACTGGCCTAGCAAGTAGAAAGCCCTTGGTTTATCTCCAGTTGTGTCTAAAAATAGACATTTTAGAAATCAGAAATTAATAAAATAACAAGTCGCTTAAGTATTTGTCCTAATTAGTCTCAGCAAGTCAAAAAATGGCTTTAATCTGGGATTTGTACTTTGCTTACTGCTTAGGGCTCTTTTAAATTTTTAGTCCAGACTTCAGAGTTTTAAATGATAGATTAAATTATTAATGAGACCATGTATGTACTATATGGTTAAAATTGCCATTTCACTTTATGTCTAGATGTCTAACTGCATCCTGTTCTTGTTTGTGGCAACTCAATAAAGTGATTCTGAATTAGCAAACATTGAGCTATTGTCTGTGGAGGAAATGCAGACATTCAGCTTTAACACTGTTGTCAGCTCATCAGCTTATAACCTTTATGTGTATTTCATAAAGATACTTTAAAGATGATACTCCATTAGTTGATTAACCTTGAACTCACAGCTAACAGCACTATAGCTCATGTCTGAACAAAGCTTGTCTAATACATGTGTTTTTTCTATCAAGCAAATCACAGACCCTTTGTTCTGAAGAACAGTAGATAGCTCTTGAACACTATGCTTAGAGGAAATGTAAATGAGTTTGATCTCCAAAGAAAAGCAGCAAATGTAAATACATACAGTTGAACAGACTGAAATAAGTGCACTTGTTTTTAGCATAAAAGCCTAAATAAGCCAGGGTGTGGTGTTGGCCCGGGACTTGGACACTGGGGACTCACTGTTCAGCAGGAAATGTGTCCACAAATAACTTCAGAGGACCTGAATGGTTGATTTGGGGGTTAGAAATAGATTTGAGTAAAGCAGATGAATTCAAAGATAATGCACACTGTGACCCATGTGGACTGGTTATGATGGTTTGTTCTGGTTAAACAGTGGTATTGTCTAATGAATGCCTACAAATACGAGAATTTCCTTTTATAGTGCAGATTGTTGAGAGCAGTTCTTCTGTGTTTCACAGAACCAAGACTAGAACCAGAATTCCAGTCTTACTTCCCCATGGATCATGTACCTATTTTCCATTCCTGGTTATGGTGGAGTCTCCTGTGACTTGGAGCTCTTCTCTGTCAAATCAGTCAGCCTTTGATAGTATAGAGTAAATTGTCCACTTGGCAGGGTCTGGAGCCCCAAGGCCCATGTAGACCATTCACCTCAGCCATTCATGGTGCATATGACTCAGAAAAAGTTCTGTAACATATCTGGCTGCAAGTTCTTCTTATTTACAACCATAATAATATCCTTCACCTCAGAGCATATTTATGAGTATCTATGCAAATCACTCTACACAGTGTGTGACATGTAGACTCCCCGTGTGTTAGTCTGCCTGCCAGGATTCCTCCCCAGTCTGCTTCAGCTTCTAACATTCTTGGTTCCCCAGGCACAACTGACCATTCCCCTGACACAGTCCCAAATTGCTTTTGTCTGTGACTGTTAGCACTAAAGGAATTGCACTGTTCACAAGGCTATGGCTTTGCTCATCTGTGGGCTTCCCAGGGGAAGAGGCAGAGCTTTCCAGTGTTGGCTAGTGCCCATCAAATAACCAGACACAGTGGTGTTCAGTTTTATTTGCTGACTACATGTGATAATCAGTACACATATATATGTAATTTAACTCCTAATGATTGATGGCATTTATGGAAAGGAAGGAATTTGGGCAAATAAACATTATCAGTCCCTTTATAGATTCAAACCAAAGACATGGTACAATAGACTCCTATAGCTGGAGTTTTCCTGTGTCCACCAGGTTCCTGCAGCTGCTCAGACCCAAGTAAACACACAGAGACTTACATTACTTATAAACTGTATGGCCATGGCAGGCTTCTTGTTATCTATCTAGTTCTTGTATCTTAAATTAACCCATTTCTATAAAGCTATACCTTGCACATGGCTTGTGGCTTACTGGTATCTTTACATCTTACTTCTAATGGTGGCGGTGGCTGGCAGCATCTCCTCACTCAGCCTTCCACTTCCCAGAATTCTCCTCTCTCCTTATCCTGCCTATACACTACTTTCTGCCTGGCTACTGGACAATTGGTGTTTTATTTATCAATCAATCAGAGCAACACATTGACAGCATACAGAAAGACATCCTCACCAGGCTCCCTAAATTTAATTATTTATAATAAATCATATGTTCTATACCCTAATGCTTCACTGTGGGATTTCTCAAGGTATCTTACAGTTTTCAAGGAAATCTGCTACTTTTGTGGATTTACCTCATCATGGCAGATCTCCAGGGTATGTGTGATGACTTCCAGGCTTCCCACAGAGATTTGACTGTCATTGGGGTTGTGGTTGCCAAACTCTTGAGAATATTATCCTCAATCCCTGTGAGGGTAAAGATTATGTTTTGCTCAGGAGGGTACTTTCTTATCTAGAATAAAGTTTTCTAGTTGCAAGAGAAATAGATGGTTATTTAGATAGGATGTTTGTGGCCCCTAGAATATAATTTGGAGTATGGTACTGAAGTAAGAACCCCACAAACATACCATTTTCAGGCATAATATGGCTAATAATCACCAGTGGTTCAAAAGAATTCTCCAAGACTCACTTTCTGGAGACTGCCTTAGCAGGTATAAGGACTGGAGGTGAAGTGTTCATTTTTAGCAGGGTTTGAGGTTGTTTGATGAATATGAACACTGTGGACCCCGAGAACTGTAATCCATAAACTGTGTTCCAATGACTGAATTAAAGGTAGACACACATAGGTATGTGTCTTTGCTGTGAGATGCACAAGATTCATGCACAGAAGGGTTCGTTTGTAATGTTAAACATTGCCCTTTAAGCAGACCTATCAATGGTACCAGACTCTGTCCTGGCTTCATTTCTGTTGTGATAAAATGCCCTGATAGAAATGAAGTAAAGAGAGGGAGGTTATAGTCCATCATTGTAGGAAGTCCAGGAAGAGACTCATGGCAGCTGTTTACATTGCATCCAAGAGCAGAGAGAATAGCTGCATGAAAGTGCAGGGGTCAGCCAGCTGTCTGTCTTTCACAGTGTAGGGAAAACATGCCACCCACTTTCAGGCTGAGTCTTCTCATATTGACAGAAAGCAGTCAAGACAATCCCACATGCTCATGATCAAGACAGTTGCTCATTGAGAACCTCTTCTTGGATTATTAGGGGTTCTATTAAGTGTATGATTAAAACTAAGCACCCCAGACCCAGTCCATGTATGCTGCTGCTTGAGCAAATGTTTAGAACAAGAAGTTTCCTTTAGCTTCTCCTGTGTTCTCTTCCTGACAGAGGAGGAACTTGGCAGGGTCAGTGTGGCTCTTGCGGTTCTGGCTTGTCCTCTTATGTCCCTGATGTCTAATGAGTAAAAAGCAGAATTAAAAGAAGCCATGTCCTTTTCGGCAATGCTTTCTTAATGGCTTCTGTGCTTGTTGGGGAAACTTTAAGCACCTTAAAGAGAAGTTTGACTTTTCTTTTTTGTTTTCAGGTCTTTCTACAAGACCTGTTTCTAAAATGCCTATCATCCTTTTTGTTTAACATTTCCCATTCTATTTCAGCAATGCGTCTGACCTCATGTTCTTCCACAACTTGGCAGAGGTGGTTTGCTCATTTTCTTAGCTTCATTTCTCAGCAGTCTGGCTCCCTTGCTTGCTTTCATCCTTCAAGGAGATGGTCTGCCAGGATTTCTAGTTTATAAACTCAAACCATAGAACTTTAAATGGAATTTTTAAAGATCCCAAGCTCTCCAGCCTAGTGTTCCACCACTTCCCAGAGGGGACACCCGCTGAGCATTTTGTGAAGAATCCGCTAGGATAGATTAAGTCCTCTGTGTTCCCATTAGAATTCTGCTTGCTGTGGGTATCCATTGTTCTTTCTCCTCCTTGTCTGCCCCTAGCAGTCTCAGGACACACACATCATAACCTTCAGACAGCAATGCTTGTTTAACACCTTGCCATCACTTCTGCTGTTCTCTGGATGTTTCCCAAGCCTCAGGAGGGAAGGTCCTGTGGGATGCTGCTGAGTGGTATGTAGGGACTGTGGAAAATGAGGAGGAAAAAGCAGTGAAGCCAGTGGAGTCTGCTGCCTTGGGCTGTACTTCCTACGGAGGAATTCCTGCCCATGGCCTTTTCTGCAAGTCATGTGTGGGCACTCTTTAGAAATCTCCTAGGAGCTCTTGAGCTTGCGTAGCTGGCGTTCTCCTGGTCCTGCCTGGCCCACGGTCAGGACAAACCTCTCTCACCACCAGCCCCACAGCTTCTCAGACCCAACCAAGTGACCACACAGAGACTTATATTACGTATAAACTGTATGGCCCTGGCAGGCTTCTTGTTATCTAATCCTTATATCTTAAATTAATCCATTTCTATTCATTTATCAGTTGCCACATGGCTAGAGGCTTACCGGTATCATCATCTTCTCATGGCGGCAGCTGGCAGTGTCTCTCTCTCTGCCTTCCTGTTCTCTCAATTCTCCTCTCTGTTAGTCCCACTTATACTTTCTGCCTGGCTACTGGCCAATCAGTGTTTTATTTATCAATTGGTCATGCACAGCAAGCTTGAGGTTTTTATGTTTTTGTTTTTGTTTTTTCTCCTGGATCTCGCTCTGTAGACCAGGCTGGCCTTGAACTCACAAAGATTCACCTGGCTCTGCCTCCTGAGTGCTGGGATTAAAGGCATGTGCCACCACCAGCAAAGAATATACACCCATACTTTTTTTTTTTTTTTTTTTTTTTTGAGCTGAGGATCAAACCCAGGGCTTTGCACTTGCTAGGCAAGTACTCTACCACTGAGCTAAATCCCCAACCGCCACAGCAAGCTTGATAGATGGAAAATATTTAGTTACACTTCCCAACATTTCTAACAGGTAGATGGTGTAAGCCATTCCATTTGGCTTCCTGATTTGCAGAGTTGTAAATTATGGCATTAGAACAGTGCTGAAAATAATAACAAGGATAATCTCCATGGGGTTTGTCTTCTCCCTTTGAACTTTCATGATGTCACCAGATTATCAAAAGGTTTAGTGTGATGCATTAGGCAGTGGCAAGACAATGGAAATAGCCTGGAACTACCCTCACAAGACTATATTCCCTCTTCTGCTTCCTTGTTAATCATTGGGGTGAAGATGATCAAGAGAGACAATTTCAGTGACCTTTTTATTTTTTTTAAACTTCCTTTATACATAAACTCTTTGTGTCTTTCACATCATGCCTGTCTGCCTCATTCATTTCCCGTCTCTGCTGTGTGTCCACCCACTGCACTTCAGCTTCCCCGTCCTCTGATAACATTTAAGAGGGAAAAAAAAAGTGGAAAAACATCTCATCGTGGAAGCTGTAGTGTGACCTAGTGAGGGACACAATAAACCCTTTTGTCCATGTATCTTTACTTGCAAGTGTTCAGTGACCATTTTAAAAGGAGCATGCATGGTAACACTTTTCCCATCTCCATACTGCTGAGGACCAACTGGGATATGTATAAAGATTTGCTTCAAACTGTTCCTAAAGAGTGACTAAGGACTTTGACCCTAATCAGAGCAAACACTCTTATTTCTGTTGTTCATCAAATGGGGGAAAGTGAGTCTGGAAAGAAGTGACAACAAACGCCATCAGGTGTGGATGGAAAAGCCGGCGTGAGTTGATTAGTTGTCTAGATTTATTTCCTTTTGTCCTTGATTTTTAATTGATTAGTTAGTTTGAGACAGTCTCATGTAGCCCAGGATTTCCTTCAATTCACAATATCTCTGATCCCCCAGATTTTTCTAATTCTACCTTCTGAGTGGGAAATTATGGATAGGTTTATGCTGTTAGGTCCTGTCTTAGTGTTTTATTATTGTGAAGAGACACCATGACCAAGGCGACTCTTATAAAGAGAAGCATTTAACTGAGGGTTGCTTATCATTTCAGAGGGTTAGTCCATTGTCATCATGGCAGGGAGTGTGGAGGCAGGCTGGAAGGCATGGTACTAGAGAAGCAGCTGAGAGACACATCCTGATTTTCACACAGAGGGAAGAGTGGGGTAGGGGGAAGAGAGACAGATAGACAAAGACAGACTAAGTCCAGCTTGTCATCCCCAGTGACACACCTGCTCCAACGAGGCCACCCCTTTTAATCCCTTTGAACAGTCCATCAACTGAAAACCATGTATTCAAATATATGAGCCTATGGGGGACCTTCTCATTCAAAGCATCAGAGATACTGGCCCCCTCCCTCTCAATGAGTCTGGGGTCAGCTTAGGCTGGACTCTGATCACAGAAGCAGGATTGCTGCTTAGAGTCAGCATTCCTCAGAAACCTTGTACAGTGGGTTTCCATTTGTCAGGAAAAACCGCTCACCTTATTTACCCCCTACCTCTCACTACCTCAGAAAAGGGCATTTAGCTCCCTATTAACAGATCAAAGCCCCCATGCTAGCTTCCAAGCCTTTCCAAATAGCTCATCTTCTTGTTGCCGCATAACCCCTATGAAAAGATGCATTTCCATTTTGCTCCTCTCTGTTTCCTGAGAGATAGCCTTGGTAGCTGGAATATACTTTTCTTTACTACCCACAGAGTGCCTTTCACTGTACCTTTGCTTCCATGTGCCAACAAATCTGGCATATGCCAATTTGATATTAACTTTAAAATTTTATTTGTGTTTATTTGTGTGTGGTGCACCTGTATGTTGTATGTGCATTTACAGGTATTCATGTATGCATGTAACAGGGAGCCTACCAGAAAAACATCACTTAGACACAGTCTATAGTCAATTGAAAGTTTTTATTCAAGCTTGCTGGGACTACACTCAGGTATTTAGGACCCAATTGTAGCCCCAAGTATTTAGATCAAAGGACTTTTAAAGGCATGGACCAACTCCTGTTATCTTGCTCAGCAGCTGCCAGGGGGAGGGGGTAGTTTACACAAGCAAGCAGTTTAACAGAAGCTAAGTTAGCTGAGGCATCTTGACTTGGGTTCCTAGAATATAAGTGGGTAATTTTCCACAGGGCTTCCCATCAAGGAGATAAAATTCTAGTTAAGCCTAAAATGACTTCTGCAAGAATACAAGATGGAGAAACCTCTGTACTGTCCTTCCCTATCATACACAGAGACTTGAGGAAGTATCAGGTGACCTATTCTATGGTTGTCCACTTCAATCACTTTGAGACAGGGTCTCTCATGGAAGATAGAAGAAGGCTGTCTTGTCTCCATTCCCAAGAGCCTTGAGGTTACAGGGGCATGCACAACCATGCTTAGTTTTGTGTGGGGATGGAGGGAGAGGTTTATACTTAGATCTTCCTGCTTGCAGAGCAAGCACTCTTATCTACTATACTATATACCCAGCTGTCCTTTTGAAAACTATCTTTTCCAACTAGTATACAAAGTGATGGGTTTCATTATGGCATCACCATATAGCTGTCAATATTTTTTTCTTCTTCAGTTGCAGATTGGCTGGAAGCATTTAAACAATATTTGTAACCCACATACCAATCGATAGGTATCTGAAATTTCAACTCAAGGTCAAGTATCACATTTTCCACTCCTGAGCATAGACAGGTTTTAAACATGTCTTTAGGTGACTAAAGGAAGAACTCTGCTCACTTTTTGAATGGTAGATTTTTGTTGACAAATGAAAAACACAGGCTCTTTTTCTTACGATTTTCTATTACAGTGAGACAGGAACTAATTAAGCTTTGCCTACACCCTGGGCCAACACACCATCACCATCCTCCAGCTCATTAGTGAAAACTTGAAGCTGGAGGTGCCTGTTGTTGCAGAGGCTGAATTATAAACATCTCTCCACACCCATATAAATGCTCTCTAGATGAAAAGATCACTTTATTACATTTTAAGTTATTTGTGCAAACAATATGGTTTATGTGGAACACCTGTTTTCCTTTAAGAAATCTGGAACTTTGATACATGCCAGGCACAGGGTCCCCAACTTAGGAAATCAACATATGTGGGCATTGCATCTCTAATGAGCTTTGCTGGTCGATGGCATTTTATGCTTGATGGCATGAATCCTTGCTGCAGAGTCAGCTGCCATTTGTGTCTCCAAGGGGAGAGAACTAACTCCAGGAAGTTTGAGTCTATAAACTGCAGAACTTTATGCAACCATACCTTTCCCTTTGCTAATTCTGCCTTGTGCCTTTTTTTTGCTGTAATAAACAGTTCTGTTACTGCAACTTCTAGCAGATCACCATACCCAGGAGTAGCTTGGAAGAGGCAGTGGGAAGGTGTTGCCCTTCAGACTAGGTTTGGCAGTTTCTTTGCACTTCACCTTCAGTAGGTAGAGGAGTAAGAGGTGGACCTCCCCCTGCCACCCCTTCACACAAACATGCCTACCCACTCCCAAATCTTTGCTTTGTCCTCAGCACTCTGGAATTGTGAATGGTCCTTGGAGAGAGTTGATTTCCATCTCCTCTCTTGGCCTCTAAGAGTCTTTTGGGTCTAGGAGGCTCTGTGATTGATTCTTAAAAAATACTCAGATTTGTTTTCTGTTTTCTTTGTTCTCCACTTGGGCTCCTTTTGTAGGATTATTAGGCTTCTTAGTCTACCAATGTTTTTTTAAAAAGTATTCTGCCATTTTTCACTTATTCTCTATTAACTTCATTTTTATACATAAGAGCTCTTCTTTGTTTTTAAATACTTCTTATTTTGCATTCTCTTTTTCCTATGAGGTTATTAGTAATGGTTAATCTGAAATTATTCTGTCACAGAAGAGCCTCTGCCAGGTGCATGGTAACTTCATGGTTTCTTATTCTCTTTTCACATTGGTGACTTTGCTGCTGTTTGACAATCTTGGCTACCTATTTATAGTGAAGTAAAATTGCTTTTGAAAACTGTCAACTATGGGCTTCACTGTGAAGTCTCTTGTCCAAGGATTATCTAGGAATGCTAACAGTGGATGTTGCTTTAGCTCTTTAGTGTGCTTAGAGACCTGGGAAGAGCTCAAAGGGAAGGAAATACATCTCTACATCTCTCTCTCTCTCTCTCTCTCTCTCTCTCTCTCTCTCTCTCTGTCTCTCTTTTCTTGCTGTTAACATTAATCTCTCTTGGTTAGTACGTATTTTCTCACTCAATTTCCTTAGGTGACTGTGGTAGTTTGAATGTAATTGGCCCCCATTGTCTCAGGGACTGGCACTACTGGGAGGTGTGGCTTTGTGGGAGGTAGTGTGTCACTGTGGGGGTGGGCTTTAAGGTCTTCTATGCTCAAGCTATACTCAGTATAGACACAGATTCCTTCCTGTTACCTGTGTGTTAGGATGTAGAACTCTCAGCTCCTTCTCCAGCACTTTGTCTGCCTGCATGCCACCATACTTCCTGCCATGATGATAATGGACTAAACCTATGAACTGTAAGTTATCCTCAATTCAATGTTTTCCTTTATAAGAGTTGCCATGGTCATTGTGTCTCTTCACAGCAATGGAAACCCTAAGACAGTGCCACTGTAACTGATCTGTCAGAAATGAAGATATTCTAAAGAGACATTTATGTCTTTCAATCTGACTATGAGACTCTTGAAACTATATACCATAAAGAAATGGGAATTCCCCTAGAATATCTTATAAAGGGAGAATGAAAGGGCACCAACCAGAGTGGGAAGGCATATATTGACCAGGATTACTTAGATATAAATATTCTTGTTCCTCTATTTAAACTTTAATCCCACTTCAGGACCCCAAAGACAGACTTGAAGTGTTTGCTGGATCTCTGTGCTCCTCTTCCCAGTGTGGCCACCTTGACTAAATCTCTCTTTGCTGCTTTCCACTATTAATTGGACTCATTTTATTGGCTGATTGAGGATTGGTAGCTAGACCTGACTTGGGGCACAGATTGTAATGCCCCAAAGTCAATAACACTGTCCTCAAATATCCTGTGTTTGTCCTTTCCAAAGGTACCAAGTACTTCTAATATTGAGGAAGAAGGAGTTGAGGACCTAATTGTGTGTGTGTGTGTGTGTGTGTGTGTGTGTGTGTGTGTGTGGTGTGTGTGTGTGTGTGTGTGTGTGTGTGTGTGTGTGTTCACATGTATTTGGGCACATGTTTAGTTGAGTAAGTGTGCACAGGTGTGTAGGCCAGATGTAAACATCAGGTGTCATCTTCTATCTCCATTTTATTTATTGTGGCAGAGTCTCTCACTTGAACCAAGAACTTGCTGATTTGGCTGGTCTAGCATGCCGACCTGCTCCAGGGATCCTTTGTTTCTATCCCCCTTGCTCTGGAAGGGAGGATGTGGGCCATGATGCCTGACTGGTATTTACACAGGTGCTGGGGATCTGAACTGTGAGGTGGGAAATGTGCAAGCTTATTTTGAGATGCATTATGCCAGAAAGAAGAGCAGCTGACAAAGAATAATGCTGTTTTCATATGAACATGGGTACTACTTCTGCATAACTAAGCATTCTTGGTTGAGGTGTGGCTTTACCTGTCATTACCACATCAATGTCTGGGCTTCCATGTCTCCTACAAGGAAGGCTATCAAGTTGTCAGAACCCGGTTAAGTCTCAGCCTGGGAAACAGTTTCTGCTTCTGGCTGCCTGGTGCCAGGCCTTCACCTTTTTCTCCACTCCGTGTAGAGGACCTGAGGAAACTTGAGAGTCTTGTTTTAATAGTCTGGTAGCCAGAAGGAAGGGTACACATGATTTTCTTTAGAGTGGTGTCATTCACATCAGGATGGTCACAGTAATGTACATGTCCTTGCCCCCAAACCTATGTGTTGAAATCCTAAGCCCTCAAAGTGACATTAGAAGGTTGGGGCTTTTCATGGTTACTAGATTCTGAGGGTAGAGTCTTTATACAATAGATTCCGAGGATAGAGTCTTTATACATAGGATTGGTGTGCTTACAAATGATAGGCCTCCAAAGACTTGCCTTATTCTTTCTATTTGGAAGATATAAGAACTACAAGAAATAAATTTCTGTGGTTTCTAAGTGCCCTTACTCTGAAAGACTTCTTACAGCAGTCTGGACTATGTGAGTCATCAAATTAAACAGAAAAAAAGTCAGAAATTTAAACAAAGTAAATGTTGCTGCTTGCTGGGCCAGCAAATTTTATGAGACGTAAACATTGCATTTTGGAAGATCCTGACCCTTCTGAAGGAGTACATAGGATACATAGGCTCAGATGCACAGGCAGTTTTTATTTGGTTACTGATGCATTTTGTCTTTCACATGTATCTCATGTTTTCCCTAGCTTAGGAACTATAATAGAAAATTTAAAACATGAAGGGGTATCCTGGTTAACATAATCTAAGCAATAAATATAAATGGTAAGTGTGTATGCAAAGAGGAACTTGTAAAAACACAGTTTTAAAATAAACAAGAGAATGTGCTACTATAGAGAGCACAGATACACAGGACTCATGCCATGCACTGTAAGATAGAATGCTGAAAAATGAAGGGAACGATAGGTCTGAACACATTATAGTCACCATCTCCCTTCCCTGGGATTGAAGTGCTTGCTGGGAATTATGTCACTTGGATGCACCTGGATTTGGTGTCTTGTAAAAGCTATTACTTTGTGAAAGGGGAAAAAAAATCATGTTTTAAACTATGTGATTTAATGGGTTTTATATACTTATATTATATTGACTATAAATTACCCAAGCTTATGTTCAGTTTCATCATAGAAATCCATTATGCTTATTAGACAAAATCCTGAATGCATTCATTTTAGGAATGCCACTGTCAATTGTAGAAGCAATAATTATGATGTCAAAAGTGTTCTTTAGAAAAGGATTCTAGCTAATAAATGGAGAGGACATGTTGGCATGAGAAAGCTTCTTCTTGATGCTAAGACAAATAATACTCTCAGATAGTTATTAATAGTCATCAGAACTACTTGGTGAGAGTCTGAGAGGAGCTTAAAATGAGGTGCTCCACTGACACCACTTGACATATTAACCAATTTTAGAGTCACACAAGAGGTGTTATGTGTTTCCCAATGAGACATAGATGTGAAATGTTTATACTAAAATAACCTGGGATTAGTCAAGTCTCCCTCTAGGGCTCATGGTTTCCAGTTCTTATATTTGGGAAAGAGGAAGTTACCACCATAAGGGGAAACACAAAAATCCAAAATTAGCAACCCAGTTCCTCCAGCAAATAAATGGTACATAAATATAAAAAGAGGAAAGAGAATAAATATCACATTGTCAAATGCTAGGAAACATTAAAATGCATTGTTGAGTCAATTTTTCCTAGGGTGACATGAACAAATCTCTGCTGACACAGAGCACCAGTGATATACATGTCAAAGCAAAGAGCTCCACTAAAGTCCAGTGGAGAAACTAATAATTTTACTGGGCTTAGGGTTACTTACAGACACATGGGTGATTCCCCTAAAATTGAATCACTGCAAAGACAATGACCACTTGGAGGCTGCACCATGCAATCCCTTTTCAGTTGTCCTTTTATCTCCTATATACTCTACTGTCTTCTAAGAGCACTTGTTGCTAGGAAGGGCAGGAGGGCATGATGGCTGGTGGGTGACCCTCCTTCCTGTTTGGGGAGGCTTTGGGCATTTAGGAGGTATAACTTCAGTGGAGGACGTATGTCATTGAGTGGGCAGGCTTTGAGATTTTATAGCCTCCCCCCCATTTCCAGTTCACTCTCTGTTTTGCAGCTGTCTTAAGAGTCATCTGTTCCTGTCTTAGGAACTCAAATCTTCTGAAAACATTTATACACTAACACCTAGTGCAGTTTTATCCATAATAACAAAAACCTTGGAAACAACCCTAAATTTTATTAACAGAAAAATGTATAAAATAACATGTTATTTATATAACAGGACATTACTCAACAATGGAAGAACAAGCTTTCAACATGTATGGCAGCATGAGGGTAATCTCAAATTTACAGTTAGCAAAAAAAGTTAAATTGTACACTGTTACAACATTCAAGAACAGGCAGATTTATCTGTGAAGACAGAAATCAGCATGATGAGGATGGAGTGTTTTTGTAAATAAAACTTTTTTAGAATATAACCTCAATATTTGCTCTTATATTGCCTATGGTTGTGCTCACACAATGACCACAGAGTCTTTTACTTTGTGACAGGGACCAGATGGTCATCTAAGTTGAAAGTATCTACTACCTAACCCATTATAGAAAACACTTGCTGACCCCTAAGGTAACTGACCAAGATGAACAAAGTGTTGACCATTCTAGAGGCTGAGCTTCATGTTGACTAGTTGACTAGTCAGTCGACTTCCATGTGGTTGAAACTTTCCATTACAAAACTTTTAAAAATTGAGGAACATCATCCCTGAGAACTCCACTGTCTTTTCCTGGTTGAACTATTTCTGCTGCTTAAAGAAAGTTTGAGGAAAGAATATGGATCCTATGATGGGAAAATAAAGGTACCAATGATGCACCCCATTTGTTATGGAATACAATGTAATGTTCAAATCGATTTCAAATCTCAGACTGAAATAATGAATATTTACTTGCTAGAAATGGATTCATCCTGGTTGTGGGTTGGATTTTTTTTTTCTGGTCAAGTTGACACAAGCTAAAGTCGTCTGACAAGAGGGAACCACAATTAAGAAAAAATGCCAAGATCAATCTATACACACCTTCGATTAGTGATTGATGGGGGTGGGCCCAACGTATTGTAGGTGGTGCCATCCCTGGGCTGGCAGTCTTGGAGTGTATAAGAAAGTAAGCTGAGAAAATCATGATGAGCAAGGCAGTAATTGGCCCTCCTCCATTGCCTCTGCTTCAGTTCCTGTCCCAAGTTCCTGCCCTTACATCCTGATGGACTATGATGTGGAAGTATAAGATGAAATAAACCCTTCCCATTCCAAGTTGGGTTTGGTTATAGTGTTTTAGCATAGCAATAGAAACCCTAAGACAATACCCTTTCCCAGCCTTCCAAAGCTGTGTTAAGAGTAGTGAGCTCCTTGAAGATTTGGATATTTAGGCTCTTGTCTGCCTTGTCTCTGTCCTTTTGAGACCTAACTTAAGCTTGGTATTGTGGATACTGTCAACCCTGAGTGTGATGATCTATGGAACTAAGGAATGAAGAGTTGGTAGCACTCAGACAGACTTTCTTCACCAAGGACTGGAAGGTGAAGGATGTGTAGCACTCAGGCTCGATCACTCTACCAACAACTGTTCCCATGGTAGGGTCCTGTTAGTTTTCAAATCAGTGCCGCAATCTGAAAATTAACTGAGTGTGACTTCGGGTTAAGTTTCAAATTTTGCTGTGGATATGGCTTATTCATAGATTCCAAAATCGACACATGGATATTTTGGTGTGTATCCAACTGTATCACTCAATGACAGTTTTGAAATATTAGGTTCTTAGGAGATTTGGTAGTCTCAAACTAAATTGAAACATAATTTCTGAAGTGGACCATGTTACTCCTTCCCTCCCTTCATCATTGCTATTGCTATTTGCATGTAATGAAGAGTTCACTGAAGCTTCAGTTGCCTCAGTCTGTTTCCCTCATTTGGGAAAAAGTGCAATCTCTGTAAAGGGATTGGAATCCAAGGCATCGATAACCACGTTCACACATAGTTTAATAATGCAGCTAGTAGATTTTACACTCATTGTAAAGGGCATAAAGCTCTGCTTCATACTTAATTTCCAGTCACAGTACTGTTTTCCAATCCTACCTACCAGTTTCTAAAATACTGGCTGACAAGCCTCTTGTTCAGGGTTCATTTCTAGGGTGAGTCTATTACGCTGTACACCACCCTGGTGTAAAGGATGACAAGTGAAGGGAATTTAACCTCTTCCAAAGTTTGTGCCCTTGATAAGAACTAATATTTGTATCCTGATTTATCACTCTCTGTTCCCATTTCCGAATCTTTCATCTTTGTAAGAATTTACAAATGGAAAACCTTGTGGTAGTCTGACTGATTCAGCTGTGGGCCTTAGGCAGGGCGGTAACATTGTGGGGGCAGCAGCATGTGGCAGAACAAGTCCCCTTTTGACAGTCAGGGAGCGGGGCTTGTGATGACAGGGTTCCTCCTCTGCCTCTGTTCCTTCTGGGCTTGGGTGGAGCAGCTCACATTGAAGGCCCTTGGTTGCTTTTCCACTTGACAAATGTCCAGAAGCATATGTTAGTGATGTCCTCAGCAACTGTCAGCTCATAGTCAGTTTATCAATCAAGATCAACTACCACTGTGGGTAAGTGAGCAAGTAAACCATGAGTTAATCAGTGCCAGTCTGCAACTCATATTAGCTCTATCGCTTTTTCTTGCTTCCATTTCAATCAAATACAGAGGTATCTTACTTCAAATAGTCTGGAAGTTAGGAAAGGACCATAAAATCAACAGAAAAATTGAAATGTTCTATAATTTAAAACTTTTTGGTCAAAATATTAAAATATCCATTAGTGTCTGTTAAAGGTGTATAGGAAAATTGAAAAAGTAAAACTAGACTAACATTTATTTAGTATAATATAATAGACAACATTAGACACAACAGGAATGAACATGTTCTAGGGCTGGGATATAGCCCAGTGGAAGGGCACATCCCATGTCTGAAGCACTGGGTTGTGTTCCCTGAAGCATAAGAAATGCTGGTTGAGAGGAGCTGGGGTGGTGATGTTTGCTTTTTTTTTTTTTTTTTTTTTTTGTCATGTAACTTACATTAGGAAGTAGAAAAATGCATGTATAAATACAGATCTTGTTTCAAAGAAGTCCAGGGGAAAAAGTTAAATGTGCAAAATATATAATTATATTATAAGATGTTGGTTTGGCTGGAGGGTCCTCTAGGTACCATAGGTGTAGGGGATGGACAAACTGGTCTCAATAGAATGAATAAAGGTGGCCCCCGAGTGACAGAGGAGTACAGATTTCAACAGGGAAATGTCACCTGAGAAGACACATACTTAGAGTGATGTGAGCATCCATACTTGTGAGGAGCAGAAGGATGGAGGAGTGGGCAGAAGTTACAGAGGTAGATAGACTTCTTAGTGACACCTCAGAGCTTATCTGTGGTCAATGCAGTGGTGTCAGGATAGGATTTCTTTTTTATTTATGATAATTTTTAAAATAGAATTTATTTTTAGAGTAGTTTGATTTTTCATAGCAAAGTGAAGCCAATAACACAGTTCCCCTAAATGCCTTACCCACACATCCTTATTAGAAGTTTTCCAGCACGCCGTGCTTAGATGATATGTTTTTGCATACATGGCAAGAGTGCTACACTGAGGTTTAAGGGGCTTGTTGTAGGAAAAGGAATTAATGTAGTCTGTGGTTAAGTGAAGGAGGTGAGGCTGTTGTAGAGTTGTTATATCCCAGGTGTGGGGTGCAGGAAGATGGAAGAGTTGTATGGGTTCTATGAAGAAAATCATGAGATGGTAAGTTGAAACCAGAGTGTCTTCATTTTCTCAAATGTTGCAAATCAGAATGAATGTGATATCTGGCAAACAGTGAAAAAAATTTACTCATGACTTCAAAAATGAAGATTTTATTGACAATTATAAAGGTTCTTTTTCATCTACCATATTGTAGATGAAAACAGTTTTGTCTTTATAAAATCAATCTCAATATTATATAGGCTTTGAGAAATTTTGCTAAACAAAATAGTGGGCATATTCTGATTGCAGACATTAGAAATATTTTTGGCAATAGGTTGTGATCAATAAAACATATAAGAAAATGTTCTGTGATGAAAACCTAAAGCACAATTCCATGCCATTTGTAAATATAAGAATAGATGATTTGGGGCATGGAGAAGTGACTTGGTGTTTGCTTAACAAAGGGCCTGGGCTTCGTTCCCAGCACCCACATGATAGCGAACAACTGCCTATAACTCCAGTACTCCAGTTCCAGGGGATATGATGCCCTCTTCTGGCTTCCATGGACACCATATGCACATGCCCCACAGAGATACATGCAGGCAAATACCCATACATATAACATAAAAATAAATCTTCAGTAGATAATTTAGGAGCCACATCCTCACAACAGATTTCCAGCCCTTTGGTTCCAACAATCTTCTTCCCCACTCTTTCTCAATGTTTCCTGAACTGTAGGTACAAAAATTGTTTTGTAGATGTCATGATTGGGGCTGGGCACCCTACTCTCTGCACTTTTAAAGGTTGTGATTTTCTGGTAATGCTCTCCATTTACTTCAAGAAGTTTCTCTGATGATTGGTGAGAGACACTTATCTGTGGGTGGAAGGACACATATTTGGAATGCAGGTAGAACTCATCCTGGTCTAGTGAGCATTACCCATGATATCTCAACAGTACGGCTGACTAAAAATAATCTGACAAAATTCAACAACAATAGACATGTTAACATGAAAGAGGGAAATCTCACAGGACTCTACCCATAGACAGAGCACTATAGGAAACTAAGGGATGCTGAGTGCCAGAGAAATAGTCTTCCTCAAATTGGTTATTAAATACAAGTAGTCATCCCAGAAACCATATACTTTTAAGAAACACTAAATGAATTGATGAGGTTTATTTATATATGTAGGCATATGTATGTATGCCTACACAAACACACACACACACACACACACACACACACACACACACACACAGAGAGAGAGAGAGAGAGAGAGAGAGAGAGAGAGAGAGAGAGAGAGAGAGAGTTAAGAGGCTGTGATTTTGAGAAACAGGAGAGACTGGAGGAAATTGATGGGGGAATGATGTATTTTATTTAAAAATTTGTAAGAATATAATTTGAGGATCAATCATATATTATGAGCTGAGTATTTCCAGACAAATCCCCTTGTCCTTCTTTGGCTAATTTCTGTAATGACAATAGTACAGCAGTGTCTCAAAGACCCTTGAGTACTTCAGGACTTGAATGCTTACTTATTTTCAAGCAAACATGGTAGTTGTAATCTAGATAGTAACTGAGAGCATGCTGCCATTTGAATTTTCTTTTAAATTGCCTTTATTCCCATGACATTTTTTAGTGCCCATCTTGTAGTTTCTATAGGTTATGTTACCTGTATGTTCTATTATTTCTGTCCTCAATGTTGCTTCCTGTCTATTTCTATAAGTGTCATCTTTTCTGCATCATATTAAACTGGAAGTAATACAGTTCATTTATTGCTGAAATTATATCTTTCTATCAATCCCATCTATATGTGTATATTTCTCTCTGTCTATGCATCCCTCTATCCATCCATTCATCCATCATAAATTCACATACCTATTTTAATTTCAAATTAAAGCCTCTCTGCTTCTTAAGATGTTTTCACAGTCCTTCCTCTACAGCAGTGGTTCTCACCCTTCCTAATGCTGTGACCCTTTAATACAGTTCCTCATATTATGGTGACCCCTAACTATAAATTTATTTTTATTACTACTTCATAACTATAATTTTGCTACTGTTGTGAATTATAATGTGATATCTGATATGCAGCATATCTGTTAAGCAATCCCCAAAGGGGTTGTGATCCAGAGGTTGAGAACCACTGCTCTGGAGTCTAGATTCTCTCTGAGTCACTGGCCATCCTTTTCTGAGGGTTCCAACTTCCTAACATATTGGTTGCTTCTCTCAGAGGTTTTGTTTACATCTGTCCACATGCTTTTTGTTCTACATTTCCTGGTGGGGATGGTGAGTCAGGGTTGTCCTTGGAAGTGGCAACTACCTTAATTTTATTAGGCAGAAAGACCTAGTACATTCCCTTTCTCTGCACTCAGATACTCTGGCATATAGAATGATTTCTACTTTGTTGTATTTCTGTTTTGTTTGTTTTGGGTGTGTATACATTTTAGGATCAGCTTGCAAAAAGGCAGCCTGGAGAATTTTAAGGATTTTCTTAAATATGTAGATTAATTTGGAGAATTTTTGCCATATTAATGAAATTATATTTCCAACACAGACTCAGGGCATCCTTTCATTTATTGAGGTTTTCTTTGCTTTCTCTCAACAATTTTTTTTTCAGAGTGAAGGTTTGGAGGTTTGGAACATTTTGGTTAAACCAATTTCTGTTTCATTATGTTGAACACAGTATTAAAGGAATTGACTTTTAAATTTCATTTATTAGACCACGAATCACAATCATATAGAAGTGTCATTGAGTTTTGTATATTGGTTTTGTAATTGGCAACTCTGCTAAACTCATTTATTAGTTTTATTAATTGTATAGATGCACTCCCTAATGACTTTCCATGGATCATGCTCAATGACGGTAGAACAGTGTCATGATCTCCTTTCTGGAACAGATGTTTCCTATTTTCATGCTCTGGTATAACTTCTGTAACTAGAATTTCCAGTATAATGTTGAATAGTAGTGCCAAGTATATACATTCTTTCTTCTTCTTGGTCTTAAGAAAAAGCATTAAAGGTTCATCCATCAAGGAAATACCCCTATATTTCAGTTAACTGTGTGATTATTTATTATGAAGGGATATAGAATTTTGATAAATGATTTTTGTGTACTTACTGAGATCACTGTTTGATTTTTTGCTTTATTTTAATGTTATGACATTTTGCATTAATTATCTTCAGAGACTAAATGCACTTGGCGTTATTTGGTGAATTCCTACTTGATCATGATGTATAATCCTCTTTTGATGCTCTTATGTTCATTTTGCTGGTACTTTGTTGAGTATTTTGAAGTTTAATTTGTGAGAGACGTTGGTCTTCTTCCTGATTTCCATAAGGTTTTTCCAAGAAGTTGTCAAAGTAAAGGAGAGAACTGAGAGCTTATGGGCTTCTGATAACTTGATAAATTCTATCTTGTATGCCAAGTTTATTACATATTTAATT